>NC_141801.1:4516526-4666911 GCF_057944985.1 Cucurbita pepo subsp. pepo | reverse complement strand
GATCTTAATCTTACTGAACTTGATCATTAGGTTCGTGGAATTTGCGTCTGCGGAAATGTGGGGATTGCCACTTCGTCGAGGGACAGAACTGTGAGGTTTTGGAATTTGGATGGACGCAAGTACGAACAATCGAAAATCTTGCTGGGGCATACCAGTTTTGTGGGGCCTTTGGCTTGGATTTCGCCGGATGAGCAGTATCCGGAGGGGAGAATTGTGTCTGGTGGCATGGATACGTTCGTCATTGTTTGGGACTTGAGAACGGGTGAGAGGGTGCAGACGCTTAAGGGCCATCAGCAGCAAGTCACTGGCATCGCATTGGATAGTGGTGACATCGTGTCATCCTCTGTTGACTGGTAAGTTAGTTTCCTACCTGTGCCTTTTCCACTGGGTTTCGGAGTAGAATTTACCAGGTGTTGCAAAATGTATTCCAAGATTTGGTTGTTTTTTTTTTCTCTCTCTTAGTTTTGATGAAATCTATAGCAACATACTGAGTTTGAATGTTCAGGTTCTTGCATGGTAGGATGTTGTTTTCATACACCCCCTTTTCTTTAAAATGGAACGGGTTCTAATATGAGTTTTCTCTCAATTAGTTCGAAACTTTAAAGATTAGTGGTGTCATAATCTTAGACCGAGCATCAATGTGATTTTACTCTCAACAATGGCAAGCTGTAGTGTAGGATTACCCATGTTTTACCATCTCATGGCAACCTTTGCTTGGTTTGCCTCTACTCCATGCTAACTTGCTTGAACCGAAGATCTAGCCTGGCCTCATTTCTTGGCCAAGCATCTTGAATTTAGTGTGAGCTCATCGCTTTAATTTGCTTGAATGAGTTTCACAGTCACCTTGCTTCTTCATTAAACCAAGATGTATGACCTCTTCACTAGGAGAAGGCATGTGCTAATGCTTCTTGCTTTCTCATAATCCTACATAAGACGACTGCACTTAGCTCATGAAAAAGCCGTCTTTAAGCATTGTTACTTTCTTAGAGTCACTTTCCAAAAATTGGCCACTAGCGATTGCTTGATGATCTAGGGGTTCACTTCATCATCCATCCATTTAGTCTTGCTTCAGATACCGTTCTTGGGGCTATGCCTTATAATGAAACTTAATCGCCCTTTTGATTTTACTCTCAACATTGGCACGATCACCTATCATTGTTGGAACTCTATTCATTATTACTTTGGTTAGTCAATTTATCCACCCTAACCCACTGATAACATGCTTTAATTGTTCCAAAAGCAAGGTAAAATTGTTTGGTTTAACTTTTTTGGATCATAGGAAACAAAGATCCTGAAGAAGGTTTGTTTTTCTTTATTGGCTGCTTTGTGGAGGATAATTTCGTGGACTTTGCCCAAAGATTTTCCTCTATGGTAATAGGACCAAGTGTTGCATGGGTGAAAGGGCACCTCATAAGAATTTTATCATGTTTTATGGAAGTGTCACTTTCCTATGAACATTTGAGACTTGCCTTGAACGTTTGGTGTTCGGGCTCATTCTGGAGTATATTGGACATGATGAAGGCGATGCTCATTAGTTCTCCTTTTAGTAACAGTGGACAGATTCTTTGATAAGCTACTTTATTCACGTTTATTGGGAGTATTGGGCTATGGGAAAAATAGAAGAATTTTTAGGGATGCTGAGGGGTCTTGGAGGCTTTGAAGTGTGATTCACTTCAATGCCTCTCTTTGGCTGTTCCCTACAATGTTTATGTGTGTGCTTCTCTATATATAATTCCATCTATTTATTTTAATCTTAACTATTGCAACCTTGTCAGTTAGGGGATGTTTTATTGGATTGCAAGTCTTTCTTGTAGTTTGTTTGCTTTTGTTTGATTTGTTTTCATTTTTTCATTTTTTATGGATTTGTATATTCTTTCATCTTTCAAGGAATGAAAAAAGTTAATAACGATTGCAACTTTTATTTTTGTTTTGTGGGCTCTTGCTTTGGCCATTTATGTTTCTTGTAGGCCGTTTCTTTTGTGTTTTCATTCATCCTTAAATAAAGTTAGTTTTTATTATAGCAATTTCTGAGTATAAACCCTTTTGTAGTTATAGTACTACCATGCGTTGTAAGACTATTGTAACTTGGTTTGACTTTGAGTTGGTGCTTTATTTTATCAATGCATTTTCTGTTCCTTAAAAAAAAAAAGGCAACGTTCATGCATGGATAAGGTTCTAATTTTGATTAAGTTTTCACCAAAATTGAAGCTAATTTTCCGTTGGTGCACAAATCTTTTTGGTGTACTAGGTTTGCTGCCTAGTGTTTGTGACATTTTACTAACATTCTTGCTTTGAGCACTCACATTGCGTTGTTGTAATTATAATACA
This sequence comes from Cucurbita pepo subsp. pepo, assembly GCF_057944985.1. Taxonomy (NCBI): domain Eukaryota; kingdom Viridiplantae; phylum Streptophyta; class Magnoliopsida; order Cucurbitales; family Cucurbitaceae; genus Cucurbita; species Cucurbita pepo. The sequence continues at coordinate 4,664,583 of NC_141801.1, read as the reverse complement.
AAACGTGTGGTATTGGCTTCTTTACTCCAGTACTCTAAGGCGGTGGAGAAATGGCCAAGTGGTGGAGTTTTGGGGTGCTCATAATGCTGCAATTCAATCAGTTATAAAGCTTCCATCAGGCGAGCTGGTTACAGGTACCACTGCAAACATGCACTGGGGTTTGATTTGAGTTATAATTTGGATAAGCCTATCCCCCACTCTCCCTTTGTATATAATGGTTTCAAATTTTTGAGAGCTTTCACTGTGATTGAGTCTTGATCGAGCAACATTTATGTTATGTTTCAAACCGTATGATTTTGATGCAATCTACATATTGGAGGGCTTCGGAATCATTGGACTCCCATTTACTTTACGTATCATCATAGATATATATATACAAAATAAGTACGAGAAACACAATTTTGATGGCCTTTAATAAGAAAACATTAAACATCTTAGTCCCATCTAATTGGTTTGTGTTAGGTCATATAATTACAGGGATTTCCGAGAAGAATACAAAGCAAAAGCTTTGTCTTAGACATTTCGGATTTTGGTAGATGAGTGTTGAACTTTGGGGTTGGTGGAGAAATCTTTTTTGATTCTCTGTAAGGGGATATTGCAGTGGATGAAGGTTAGAAAAGAGTTTTTTTTTTTTCCCAAAAAGAGAGGAGAAGACTATCCATTTCCTCAACGATGTTCTTCATTGGTTCTGTTAGAGGCTCTTTTGAATCAAGGAGGGCTCTTTTGTCTGGTTACTTAGACTAGAAGTCTTGGGAGGTTATGGTATTAGTCCTTTGTTCTTTGCTTCTATCCTTAGGATAAATTCATTCGCATAATATAAGTTATTATACTTTGTTATTCTTATATATTTCCGTGTGCAATTTCAGAAGTATTCGACTTCATCTTAGACTCTGATTATATGATATTTGTATGTTCTTGTCTAGGTTCAAGTGATGCAACTTTGAAGCTTTGGAGAGGGAAATCATGTTTGAAGACATTTTCAGGACATACAGGTCTACTCCCTTTGTCCCTCCATCCCTCCATCCCCCTCGTGGGTTCATGTGTATGCATTTGATTTTTAAGTTGCAAGTGGTGGATTTTCTTATCTTATATTATTAGGGATTATGGCACCTTCACTTTTTTTTTTTTTTTTTTTTCATAATTGTGATGAATGACTTTGCCTCAGGCTTTTGGATTTGAAGGCTAGAGGTGTAATGCAGGAATGTTAAGGATTGCCCCGGGGTATTTAATCTGATGTTTTTTACTGGGTAGGAGAATTGTTTAAAACTATTATATATTTGTTTTTTAAACTTGAAATGTTTTTAGTTGACTACACATGTAACAGCCTAAGCCCACCATTAGCAGATATTGTTTTCTTTGGGCTTTCCCTTTCAGGCTTTCCTTCAAGGTTTTTAAAACGCGTATGCTAGGGAGAGGTTTTCACACCCTTATAAATTTTTTTTAGTTCTCTTCCCCAACCGTTGGGGGATCTCACAATCCACCTCCCTTCGAGGCCCAACGTCCTCGTTGGTACTCGTTCCCTTCTCCAATCAATGTGGGACCATCCACCCTCCTGCGGGGCCCAGCGTCCTTGTTGGCACACTGCCTAGTATCCACCCCCTTTGGGGCTCAACCTCCTCACTGGCACATCGCCCAGTGTCTGGCTCTGATACCATTTATAACAGCTCAAGCCCACCATTAACAGATATTGTTCTTTTTGGGCTTTCCCTTTCGGGCTTCCCCTCAAGGTTTTTAAAATGCGTCTGCTAGGGAGAGGTTTCCACATCCTTATAAAGAATGGTTCGTTCTCCTCCCCAACCGATGTGGGATCTCAGAACACACCACTCTTTCAGTTATATTAAATTGTGCTCATAATCATGCCATTCATCATCCACCTATATATGACAAACTCCTTCCTTTGAAGCAATGATTGCTAATTTATTATAGTCGGTCACTGCTTTTTTATTAGGACATGGAGCTCAATGCGAAAGATCAATTCTAGAAGTGACTGTTTCATATCTGGAGTTTTTTGCTAAGAAATCCTGTTGTCACAAGCTACGTTTCTTAAGTTCTATATAAAAGCATGATCTCTGAAGTCTTCAAAATTCTTTAGAGTTCTGAAGGATTGTTGAAAAAACTATCGAGTATATTTTGTTTTCTGCTTGACCCATGATATATTTGTATCAATGGATATGTTTTTACCGTTCTTGTTAATACCTTTGTTAGCAGGAAAACTCGATCTTACAAATAACATGTCCTGATGAATTTTATTTACATTCTATAGATACGGTCCGAAGTTTGTCAGTGATGTCTGATCTTGGAGTGCTCTCTGCATCTCATGATGGGTAAACTTTTACCTATTTATCAGTGTATATTATTATTCTTACTTTTTTTATTTATGCTTTAAAATGAATTTTGTTTTGGGCTATAATTTTCTTAGATGAAGAACTTGTTTGTCTTGTTAGTGGATTGAATAATTGAAAATCAATGGATCATTCTCAAATAAAAATACTTTGAAATGACACGGTTCCAAGATTAACTCTTCTTTCTCTTGTCAAAAGAGGTAGGATGAGAGATGAAATTGAATTTAGTATCTCTCGTTGCAATAGTTTTCTTCAAAATAAAGACAGTTTTTGAGTAGGGTTAAACATTTGAGTAGTACACTGTTGTAGCATAGCTGAAAGGTAGAGTGTTGGGATGCAAGTCATTATCATAAAGTCAGAGTACCAACATTTGATCTTTATCTATTTCACATGAGAGGAACATCTGGAGTATTTCTGGTACTAAGTGGGATAATGAAAATGATTGTTTTCCCCCCCTATTCTGACAGTTCCATTAGGTTATGGGCACTAAGTGGTCAAACATTGATGGAGATGGTTGGTCATACTTCCATTGTGTATTCAGTGGATTCACATGCTTCCGGACTTATTGTTAGCGGGAGTGAAGACTGTTCAGCAAAGATATGGAAAGGTTATTACTTCTATCTAGAAATTTGTGAGGGTTTGTTTGTTTTTGTTATTTATTTATTTATTTTATTATTATTAGTAGTATTTAAAATTTAAGAAACCGAGTTTAACTGAGAAAAGTGAAAAAGTATACTGGGGGATAAAGAAAAACAGCCCAATCAAAAGATCCTAGCAAGCTATGAAAAGGGACTCCAAAAGAATAGTCCAACATCCTTGGAAAATGGAGATATTGTCACAGCTTGTTCAGATGGATTGTTTGTGTTGGGGATAAAGAGTGTTCTTTTTATAAAAATTGCAGTTTGATATCACGAAGTTGGATTGCTTGTGTTGCAGATGGAATTTGTGTCCAGAGCATCGAGCATCCAGGTTGTGTTTGGGATGCCAAGTTTTTGGAAAATGGAGATATTGTCACAGCTTGTTCAGATGGAGTACTACGTGTGTGGACTGCAGATCAGGAAAGAATTGCAGAGCCCCAACAATTGGAGTCTTTTGCTTCCAGACTATCTCAATATAAGTTGAAGAGGTACCCTGAACTGCTGCCATCTCCCACCCATACACACACACACAAACGAAGAGGAAGTTCCAAAATTCTTTACTATTCACCATTTTTTGTGCCGTGTCATATTGACGTCTCATATTTGTATCTGTGCTTCTTAGCTTATGTGTACCTTTATTGTTATGCTGACTGTCAATCTTGGATTCTAAGTTTTCTCTTTAACTTGTGACAGTAAGAGGGTTGGAGGATTGAAACTGGAAGAATTACCAGGGATGGAGGCTTTGCAAATTCCAGGTCTGGTTGCAGTATTCTATTTCAATAAGAAACCAAAATGTTATCCACTTCTCTACCCTTTTTTCCCTTATTCTCTTGACCATAGCTGTCATTTTCTGCATGACTTGTTAGTTATCCACTTCTCTTGACCATAGCTGTCTGAAGTTCACAATATTTTGGCATCACAAGTAACATGTTTAAATATCACATTCTGATTATGAATTATACATTCTTTATGCTAAATAATTTTTTTGGTTTCATATAAAGTGTACAATAGGGTTATGAGTTATTTGAACAAGTTAGAAAATGTCGGTGGCTGTCTTCTTTCTAAACATTTTAATCTTCTTTTTGTTAATATTATAGTTAAAAATATAGAACTCAATGTTTTCCCCTCATCCCTAAACCCTAAACCCTACGAGGTTTTTGGTGTCCAGCAGTATTGGTAGAATTTCTAATATATTTGAATTTTCCTGGCATCAGGAACCAGCAATGGGCAGACAAAAGTTATCAGAGAGGGAGATAATGGTGTTGCTTATTCATGGAATTCAAAAGATTACAAATGGGATAAGGTAAATTTAGTTATCAATATGTCTCTACATTAGCAATGCACATTTGTTACTTTTTGTAATCTTATTATCCATATCTTCTCATGACTTCGGCAAATAATTTGATTTGTGGAGGAGATTCTTCTTCTTTTCTGTTAAGGAATATTTGGCTAGAGAGGAACAGAGAATTTTTAGCTCGTGCCAAGTTTAACACTTTTCTTTGAGCGTCTCTTTCCAAAGACTTCCGTAATTTATCCTTTTGGTCTCTCTCTCTCTTTTTTTTTTTTTTAAAAAAAAAAAAACTATGGAAGCCCTTTTCTGGATTTTTGTATTATTTTCGAATTTCAAAATGAAAGTTTGGTTCTTTATCTTTATCTTTTTCTTCTTCTTCTTCCTTTTTTTCTTTTTTTTCTTTTTTTCTTTCTTTCTTTCTTTTTTTTTTTTTTTTTTGTTTGACTTGTGCTCTTGTTGACATGATATTTCTTGAAACCTCATTTTGGTGACTGTCATATATCAATCCAATTTAGGGTTTAGGTGTTGAATCTTAACAGATCGAGGAAATTGGCATTTTGTAATTATTCATTTACTTTGAATATTACCTACCCTTTTAGCAGGTCTTGTACTTATTTTTCAGTAAGATTCAAGTCCTCTATTTGAAATTCATGAACTTGGGTTTTTCTGTCATCTGAATTATTTTACGAAAATTGGAGCATCCGTAATTTATATATGTATATTCCTTAATTTGTAGATTGGTGAAGTTGTTGATGGACCAGATGATAGCCGAGGGAAACCTGTTCTTGATGGAGCTGAGTATGATTTTGGTCAGCATTTTATTTATCCAGTGACATCAATTGTATTTGCTAAGAGTTCATCTTTTAACTACTTCATTTGATTTCTCTAATGACATCGGTGACATTTGCATATTTTATATGCATCTTTAACCACTTTTTCATTTTATTTCTCTAATATTACCTACCCTTTTAGCAGGTCTTGTACTTATTTTACATTTGCACATTTAATCACTGTTTCAATTTGTTGCTCAGTATTTGATGTAGACATCGGAGATGGGGAGCCTATTCGCAAATTGCCTTACAATTTATCAGGTGATTGTTTATTTTTTATTTATTTTTAGTGTTATTTTTTACTGCATTTTCTTTTTTTTTTCTTCACGTCCTTTACTGTCTTTTCCATTTATTTTGAAAGAACTGATTCAGCTGTCACGATATTTAATATGGTTCAAGTTGATGTCCAGTGAAGTGGAATTGGAAGGCTTTCAAAGTTCTTCAAGTATTTGGTTGGATGCTGATCCCACAAAATACACTTCTAGTAAATAGAAAAATCGTATTCTTTCAACGTTTATTAGCTTCTCTATCTCAGTTATCACAACCTTTAGTTGAAATCTAGTAACTTGACAAATTGAACACCGTTTCTCTCGCTGCGTGATTGAGAAACTGAAAGCCATTTGAGCGTTGTTAACAACTAAGTTGTTTTCACACACTGCTTAAAGTCCTAACCAATGTCTATGGTTATTGTTCGTATGTGTCATTTTGTTGTAGCTTCACTTGACTTTTCATTTAAAATTCTCTTGGACACTTTGTGATGACCTAAATTCCTATCCATAAAATTCTCTTCAACAATAAAACTTCAGAAAAGTCACAAGGATCTAGAACTGGGAGTGAATAGTTTCTCCTTTAGAGGCTCAAAGCTGTCATGTTAAGTCTCACCTCATTTGAATTTACTCTTTCTCGAGCATTCTGTTATTGGAGCATCAACGTTGAAATTTCAAATGAATTTTCTGCAAAATCCTACAGACCTGTAGAAACTCTGAATTTTTGCAATAGCAGTAGGGGCAGGCCACTCCTTGATGACTTTATTTCTACCATTTGTACTTGGATCTCACGGGACTCATCCACATGAAAATCTCAGTACTTCATAGTTACATTATAGTGAAGGGTATTTCTTAACAATAGAAAGCAAGAATGCCTGTTGTATTTGATGATTGGTACAGAACTAACCATGTAAACTTTCCAGATGATCCATATACTACTGCTGATAATTGGCTTCTCAAAGAGAATCTTCCTCTTGTCTATCGGCAACAAGTGGTTGATTTCATACTCCAAAATTCTGGAAAAACGAATTTTGTTGTTGATCCATCATTTCGTGATCCTTATACTGGCTGTGAGTAGTGTTCTGTGACAATACTGTGGAAAAATATTGGTTTTGTTAGTTTGAACAATTCTCCTGTTGGCATTTAAAACTGATTTCTCTCTCTTTTTTTTTTTTTTTCCCCTTTTTGGTATCAGCTAGTGCTTATGTGCCTGGTGGACCTTCAAATGTTTCAGGTATGCACTTTTTGTCTAATGCTAACTGCTACATGTTTTTTTGTACTTCTTGAGGGATGGTGTGAAAAATCAAAAATAAGTTTATATAAAAATCAGAATAGTTGTTTCTTAGTAATCTTTATGAATTCTGAGCCTCTAATATTTGAATATTCTATTTCTTTGGCAGCTGAATCACATAAACCTGTTTTCAAGCACATCCCTAAGGTATGCTATTATGCATTGGGGATAATTTATACACCACACCTAGGAATGTTCACTTGATTGAATGGCCTGCTCATCTCGCTTTGCCATTAGGGTTCATCAATTGTCTGCTTTTTAAGTTTGGATGCCCCGAAAATCTAGACTTAAGAAATTATACCTCATTTTGAGAATTGAAAAGCTGGAGATTACAAGAGCATGTGAAAGTTCTTAGAACTACACGCTAGTTGATGCTTTGGGAGTAACCTTCACCTATATCTCTTACCTTCACTTTTATCTGTCTGCCCTGTTAGCTGAGATTTCCCCTTTTGGTTTACTAACTCAAGTTAATCAATATTTATTCTCATTTTAGCTGGGAATTGGTCTGGTTATAAATTGCAACTTGATAGTTCATAATAGATCTATTAGATAGTGATTTAGCTTTATATTAATAACTTGTTTAATTCCGCATGTTAACTATATAATGTGTTGCTGGTTATATTATTATTGGTATCTTTTAAAGCAGTTTGGCCATTTTTTCTTGTGTCGCTTACTCATTTGTTTTGTTCTGTTAATTTTTTTCTTCTTTTCCTGCAAATCGTTGTTTTCCAGAAAGGAGCTCTTGTGTTTGATGTTGCTCAGTTTGACGGGATACTGAAAAAGATAGTTGAGTTCAACAATGGATTGCTTGCTGATTCGGTAGGTTCCTCTATCATATTACTTGCAACCAAACATGTTCTTTCTTTGGATGTCAACTTAATAGTTGTCGTACTTGCTTTATTGTACCCATTTTCGCTAATCATATCTTTTCCTTCCTTGAAGGATAAAAAGAATTATGCTTTGCCAGAGATTGAGGTTTCCAGACTTGGCGCTCTTGTCAAAATATTGAAGGATACATCACATTATCATTCTACCAAATTCACAGATGCTGATGTTGCATTGTTATTGAATTTGCTTAGATCGTGGCCTTGTGAATTATTGTTTCCAGGTAAATGTGATTTTTCTGACTTTTGTGCTCTTCTCTTCTTCTCTTTCATTCCTTTACTTAGTCCATGCGGCTAAATTGGTGATATTGGTATTTATCCCAAATCTTTCATATTTAAATGCTGGTTCTGCAGTTATTGACACGCTACGGATGACTGTTCTGCATCCTGATGGAGCAATAATGCTTTTGAAGCTTGTTGATTCTGATGGTAATTTTATTAAGATCTTGGCTGCTCTGGATTTTTTCTTTCTCTTGTCATAGCCCATACCAAGAATCAGATTCACTAATTGTTAAGATTGTTATGCATATTCTCTCTATCCTTGTCCAGCAACTTATTCATTAAAAAAAATGATGTATGATTCAGCAACTTATTCATTAAATTTTTTCTAGTGAAAACTAGAAAAACTGATCACCAAAATATGTGTGGTTGTGCTAGATTTTAGTTGGAGAAACTTTTGGGACGAATTATTAGATATTGAAAAATTATCGATAACTTCTACCACTTTTCTTCCAAATATGTGTTTTGTACGTTTGATATTCTTCCAAATGCCACTTTTCTTTTTCCTTTTTTATTGGTACTATAATTTTAGGATACTGTAAACAATTTTATTTGGTCAACTTCGAGAAACAAGTTTGATGGTATGAGCCAAACAAACCCTTTTTTATAGAAATGATAACAAAATTTCAAGTAAGATCCATGCGATTTTTTCATTGTAGTATTCCTTCTTAATGTTGATATTTGTGTTGAATTTTTGCCAGATATTCTTCTGGAACTGATTCAGAAAGTTACAACTCCACCAGCGATTGGTGCAAATCTTTTGACAAGCATACGGTTCATAGCCAATCTATTCAAGAATTCAGGTTATTATGACTGGTTGCAGAAACGTCGTAGTGAGGTTTGAATTCCAAACCAATTTTATTTTACCTGTTTGGAATACTTTTGTAGTTTCTATATATATATATATATATATATATATAAACAAAAGATCAAAGAACAATCTGTTTGTTTAGATTTGTTGATTACTTTACTGTGTGGTAGGTTCTGATTTTTCATCTTTTAATGTCGTTAAATAATAGTTTGTCCTGTGTCCATCTAAACTAATACATTTCATTGTTTGTCAACCTAACATCCGAGACTTGGAAGGAAATAATTTGTTGGTGAATAGATTTCGTGGCCTGTATATAAAATAAACACTAATACATTAAATGATTGTGAAAACCGGAAAAACCCAATATTTACCTTTGTGCTTATGCTATAGATTCGCTAAATGATTTTGCAGATTATTGATGCATACTCAAGTTGCTATTCAACTGCAAATAAGGCTGTACAACTGTCTTTTTCAACATTGATCCTGAAGTAAGTCTATAAACAATATATATATATATATATATCGGATTAAATGGAACGTGAATGATCATTACGTTTATGACTTATTGGGTGATCCACTTCCTGTTTATCATGGAGAATCCTCCTGTTTCCATTTCTAATTGAAAATAATCTACTTCGGTCCTTCAGTTCCAAATAATTACAAAATTACGAGAAGAAAAGGCATCTCTTATTGAAAAGAGATGAAAGCTAGGCCTTTTCATCTCTTTTAAGTATTGTTAAAAGAGATGAAAGCTAGGCCTTTTCATCTCTTTCAAAAACAATACAATATATATATATTTATATATTAAGTATTGTTTTTGAAATACCAAATGTGAAATATGTTTCATCTTCTTTTTCCATTTTTCTGATGAAAGCTAGGCCTTTTCATCTCCATCAGCCTGCCACTGTTGGATTTACTATATATTTTCCTCTGAAGTAATGCATAAGCTGACTGCTGACTATGAATGCTTCACTCTTTCTTTTTCTCTTGTGGACTTGTCAGTTATGCTGTGTTATTAATTGAGAAAAAGGATTTTGATGGTCAGTGTCAAGTTCTTTCAGCTGCAATTGAGGTACGTAAATCTGATTTGCTTCTGCTCTAGTTAAACTTCGGTGTCTGATCAGTGTAAAGTATGAACTTGTGTGAGCTTTTCTGATTACATGATACCATTCATTGATTTTGACAGATTGCAGAAGAGGAAAGTCTTGAAGCTGATTCAAAGTTCAGGGCCTTGGTTGCCATTGGATCTCTGGTATTTTCTTGCCTACTTTTCATTGTTACAATTTATTTTTACTGAAACCATCTCCAGTGATCACGACCATTTACTTATTTACTAATGCTCAAATTCAAAGTAATTTTCCTGTATTTTTCTGTAGATGATTGAAGGTGGTGATGATATGAAAAGAACTGCACTAGACTTGGATGTCAAGAGCATCGCCCGAAAAGCAAGTGCTTCTAAAGATGCCAAGATAGCTGAAGTTGGAGCAGATATTGAACTGTTGATAAAAGATAGATAGATAGATGACTTGGTACTCTTCTTCCTCAGTTTCGGCACAACTCGTCTCAGCAGATACCAACTCCGGAGCTGAACTACTCAACCGTTTGAACAATGAACTTGTTTCAGCTGTGGTTGGAGGAAGACTGATGGGAGGGAGTCCTTTGTCTTGTTGAGCCCCTCATTTTATACACCGGCAAATGCAGAGTTTCATAATGCATGTTTTCTTTGTATAAGTAAAGACAACATTAGCTTGTTGAACCCCCTGCCCTGTCAATACTAACTCTGTTTGAAGGAATTATGAGTTGAATATAAACCAACAAAACATTTACATATCATAAGTCTCAATTCATTTCCATTTGGTGTAAAATTTTTGGTCACTCCACAAGAGCATTCTGTGGAGTGGAATTCTAAGGTTCCTTTGTTTGAGATGCAAATGCCTTGGCGCTATTCGTCTCTCCAAACTGAATGCAAAGTACTGCGGGAACTCTTTCAGTTCCTCCACATCTCTCTCCATTTCATTCACCAAATACTCATACTTTGGCCTCAAATTCTCCTCTACACTGTACCCGAATAGCGCTGGCATTCTCCTGCATACCTTTGCTGCCTCCTCGTGCGAGAATCCCAACTCCTGCAAGAATCTGAATTTGCCTCTCAGCTTCTCCACCCGAGTATTCAACAGGTGCGATTTCAGATTGCTGGGCGTGTTCAGATTCTCGATCCCTATTTGCTTCAGGAATCTGAGCGTTGGCCGGAGACACAACTCGACGTCGGAGAAGAGAAGCTTAGGGCAGCGGAGGATCATGCCACGTGATTCTTGGATGGAAGCAGATAGATCGGCAGCCAAGAAGTCGAAGACAGGAGCAATGTCGGTGGGTTCAAAGTCGGGAGAGAAGAGTTGGGGGCAGAGGAAGGCGAGTGTGGGGAAGTCAGAGTCGGAGAAGCCCTTGGACTTGAGGAAATGGACGGTGGCGAGGATACTATGGACGGCATCGGGAGATCGGAGCTTTGTACTATGGGAATCGAGGAGGCGGAGGGATTTGAGGTAACGGAGGTTGTGGTAATGTGCAGTGCGGAAGTTGAGGAATGGAGGAGGAGGAGGAGGAGGAGGAGGTCTAGAGGTGGGAGTGTCGGAATGAGAGAGGGAAGAGATGGTGGTGAATGGGCGAGAGAGAGCTCCAACCGCCATGCCTATTGGCTGCTACCTTCTTTTTTTCAGCGCCAATGATTTTCTGATAAGGTTCACACAAAATCCCTTTTTAATAATCATTTTCCAATACATTTTTTTAACTGAAAAATTCAAAATTTAAGAATAAAAACAATTATTTTCTAAAATTAATTAATAATTAAGTTAACATTTTTTTAAACTAAAGTTAATTACATTATCTTTTCTACCAAATTGATTCAAAGTTTTTTTCCCCATTTTAGCCTATAAATTAGAATGGTATTAATTTATTTAAATTTCAATCCGAATTGGACTCATATATCGTCCTATTATCATATATATTTTAAGAATAAATATTTGCATATCTTAGGAACAAAGAAAAAATTAAATATTTTATGAATAAAGATTTAGATATTTTAGAAGTAAATTTGGTCTATACTATCTAGCTTCTACTATAAATACCCCTTCAATTTATGAAAATGCATTGTTTGGGTGATCCACCAACAAAGGGAAACCCCATAATCTCACTATTGTTTGGGTTACAAAATGCAATCACATGTAATCATAATTGGGACCTATCCTTTTATCATCCTTTTGGCCTTGATCTCACTTTCTAGTTCCGGCCGAATTGGATCTACAGTACTCCTCTACTCATGATCTGTGCACGTGTACATGGGCCTTACAACATAACATAAGCGTAGTACAACTAACAACATAACATAACAAGCGCCACAACATAACGTAACATAATACATATCAATCAGTCGCAGATCCTCATAAAATTCATCAAATCAAGCCAATAGTAAAGTCACTTACTTTATTGCTCTATACCGAAGTCGCTATACTTTCCTTAAAACTAGCTTGAATTTGTACTATGAAGTCCAATTTCACCTGAGGGGTTCCACAATAATAGCTTAGGACATATCAATCGACTCAATTTACCTAATGGTATCAATAGATCATTTAACTTAATTTAGAATATTTTAAATAATCCAAATAGAGGTCTCCAATAATTTTATAAGATATAGTTTAGATTTTTTAATAGTTCGAGTATATTATTAAAACTTTTCAAAATTTTAAATTTTTTTATAGATAAAATTATGATTCATCGACAGAGAGAGAGAATTAGGCATGTCTAACAAGTTTAAAATAAAAAACTATGGAGCAGAAAAAATATCTTGGCGAGGATAAAGCATGAGGTATGGTCGTTATTAACGCTCGGGGGGCAAGAAAGTGGAAACCCACTGCATAATTTCTGCAACAATGGAGGGATTGATCCTTCACAATCCAAACCCATATTTATCCAAAACCCCTTTTCTTCATTCTTCCTTCAGGCCTCAAATCACTCCAAATCTCTGCTGCAGAACCCTCTCTTTCAGCGTCACTTGTAAGGTGAAGGCATCGCAGGACAAGAAGCCCAAGACTGTCAGCAACAAGATTGTGCTCTCTGAAGCAGCGCCGCCGCTTGCGGAGGAGAGCGATGACAATAATGGAAACAACACTGAAGCCGAAGTCAAGCCTGGAAATGGGAGTGGTTTGTTGATGAAGCTTGTGAAGAGATTGCCGAAGAGGATTTTGGGGGCTTTGTCTAATTTGCCTTTGGCTATTGGAGAAATGTTCACCATCGCTGCTCTCATGGCTCTTGGTATGACCTATTTTTGTTGGCTATATCTCTCTGTATTCGGTTTACTATCTGGATTGAATAAACCGAAGATATAGAAAAAGAAAAAGTACAGTAATCTACTTCCTTCTAGTTTCAAATGATCTTATATTTGTTAGGAATCACGGACTCTCCACAATGGTATGATATTGTCCACTTTAGGTGGTTTGCTTTTGGTTTCCCCAAAATACCTTATACCAATGGAGATGTATTATTTACTTATAAACCCAGGATCATTCTCTAAATTAGCCAAGGTAGGACCCCTCCCAACAATCCTCTCCTCAAACAAAGTACACCATAGAGCCTCCCTTGAAGTCTATGTAGCCTTCGAACAACCTCCCCTTAATCGACGCTCGACTCCTTTCTTTGGAACCCTCAAACAAAGTACACCCTTTGTTCGACACATGAGTCACTTTTGACTACACCTTCAAGGCTAGCGATTTCTTTGTTCGACACTTGAGGATTCCATTAACATGGCTAAATGAAGGGCATGACTCTAATACCATGTTAGGAATCACGAGTCTACACAATGGTATGATATTGTCCACTTTGAGCATAAGCTCTCATGGCTTTGCTTTTGGTTTTTCCAAAAGGCCTCATACCAATGAAAATATGATAAATCCATGATCATTCCTTAAATTAGTGAACGTGGGATTTCCTCCCAACAATTCTCAATAATATCGATGAACTTGTTGCGTTTAGAAAGCCCTTGGCTGCAACAGCTGTTGGACATGTATAAATGATGGCTTATTACTGAAAAATCAATCTGAGTTCATCGTGTTTAGCATTCATTTGCAGGTACTTTCATTGATCAGGGAGAGGCCCCTGATTTTTATTTCCAGAAGTACCCTGAAGATAATCCTATGTGGGGATTCTTCACTTGGAGATGGATTCTCACACTTGGGTTTGATCATATGTACACATCTACCATTTTTCTAGCCATGTTATCTCTTCTTGGGCTCTCACTCATGGCATGCACTTACACAACTCAGATTCCTCTTGTTAAGGTTGCAAGAAGGTTACAACACTCTCCCTCTTTCTCTTTCTTGACAGACACATTCATCTTTCTACCTTTTTTGTTATGAACATTCAAATTTTGTATGCAGATGGAACTTTTTGCAGTCCGGTGATGCTATTAGGAAGCTGGAATGTTCTGAAATTTTACCCAGAGCATCAGTCCAAGATTTGGGGGTTGTTTTAATGGGAGCAGGATATGAGGTTGTAACTCAATGTGGATTCTTGCTTCTTATATGATTATACTATTTTATGTACAGTACATAGTACATAGAACATCTAATGTTCTAACGGCCCAGGTCCACTGCTAGTAGATATTGTTCTATTTGGGCTTTTCCTTTCAAGCTTCCCCTCAAGGTTTTTGAAACGTTTCTGCTAGGGAAAAGTTCCACACCCTTAGTGTTTCAATCTCCTCCCCAACTAATGTGGGATCTTACAATCCACCCCCTTCGAAGCCCCGCGTCCTCGCTGGCACTCGTTCCTTTCTCCAATCGATGTGGGACCCCCATCCAATCCACCCCCTTTGGGGCCCAACGTTTTTGCTAGCACATAGCCTCATGTCCACCCCTTCGGGGCTCAGCCTACCCGCTGGCACATCGCCCGGTGTCTGGCTTTGATACCATTTGTAATGGCTCGGTCCACCGCTAGCAAATATTGTCCTCTTTGGAGTTTCCCTTTCGGGCTTTCCCTCAAGGTTATTAAAACACGTCTGCTAGGCAAAGGTTTCCACCCTTATAAAAGGTCGTTCTCCTCCCCAATCGATGTGGGATATATTACATAACATGCATGTGCTTTTTTTTTTTTTACTTGAAATCATGGAAAGCAACTTAATCAGCATCAAACTCAGATCTTGGTCATGCTAATTTCAGTGTCTAAATTAAATCAGAAATAGATTATACCATACAAGCTAAATATGGTCTCTAGACACTACTTCTTATAGCAAGCTTCTTGTCTTCCTGTTGGTAGCTCCCCAAGTGTGTAAGCTGAAAGTGTAGTTCACTAAATGATATCAATCATCTATTCTGCAGGTATTTATTAAAGGACCAACTTTATATGCTTTCAAGGGATTGGCTGGACGATTTGCGCCTATTGGTGTACATTTGGCCATGCTTTTGATTATGGGTGGTGCAACTCTCAGTGCAGCTGGGAGCTTCAGAGGTTCTGTTACAGTTCCTCAGGGACTGAATTTTGTAGTTGGAGATGTTCTGAACCCGAGCGGGTTTCTGTCCAAGCCAACTGAAGCTTTCAATACTGAAGTTCATGTCAACAACTTCTACATGGATTACTATGACAGTGGAGAGGTATGTCTGAATGAAGAAACCAATAATAACTATAAAACCAGTGGTAGAGTTAATACTGTGTTAGGAATCACGACTCTCCACGATGGTATGATATTGTCCACTTTGAGCTTAAGCTCTTATGCTTTGCTTTGGGTTTCCCCAAAAGGCCTCGTACCGATGGAGATGTATTCCTTGCTTATAAAATCCATGATCATTCCCTAAATTAGTTGATGTAGGACTCCCTCCCAACAATCTTCAACATCGTGGTATAAACTAGCATGGGTTGGTCTTGTGATCAATAAGAATTAATGTAAGTAATAAAGGGTTAGCGGGAATGAGTTCAAGTTACGGGGTCCAGCTACTGTAGGATCAAATATTGTAGGGTCAAGTAGTTGTCCTATGAGAATAGTCGAGTTACGTGAAAATTTACCTAGACAACTGATTTTGCAGGTGAAACAGTTTCATAGTGATCTTTCTTTATTTGATCTTAATGGGAAAGAGGTGATGAGGAAGACAATCAGTGTAAATAATCCTTTACGGTATGGAGGTTTTACAATTTACCAAACTGATTGGGGATTTTCAGCTCTGCAAATACTCAAGAATGATGAAGGACCTTTTAACTTGGCTGTGGCACCTCTTAAGATCAATGGAGACAAGAAGCTTTATGGGACTTTCTTACCCGTTGGAGATGTCGATTCACCTGATGTGAAGGGAATGTATGTCATTTCTTTTTGTACGTTTATCGTTATCTGATGCTTCTGATTCGGGTATGTTTGGAAGTAATTTTGGAACGGTTTATACCACTTTTGTCAAGTTAAAAATCACTCCTAAACATGCATTTAGTCATATATAAGTCGCGTTTTAAAGTATAAAGTCAAACATTGAAATCATTTTGAATGATTAAATGCGTGTTTGGAGTAATTTTCAGCGTGGCAAAAATGATTTTAAACATTTTAAAATCTCTCCCAAACATGCCCTATATCTACCAAGGGAAAGACCAGTTATATTTACCAAGGGAAAGACCAGTTATATTGTGAGATTCCAAATCGGTTGGAGAAGGACATGAAGTATTCCTTATAAGGGTATGGAAACCTCCCCCTAAGAGATGCGTTTTAAAACTATGAGGGTGATGGTGATACATAACGGGCCAAAACAGACAATATCTACTAGCAATGGGGTTGAGCGGTTAAAAATGGTATTAGAACTAGACATCGAGCGGTGTGCCAGCGAGGACGTTGGGTCCCCAGGGGGGTGGATTATGAGATCCCACATCGGTTGGAGAGGAGAACGAAGCATTCCTTATAAGGGTGTGGAAACCTCTTCCTATTAGGTGCATTTTAAAACCATAAAGCTGACGGCGATACGTGATGGGCCAAAACGAAAAATATCTTCTAGCGGTGGGCTTGAGCGGTTATATATATATACATGTCAAATTGAGTATCCTTTATGCATTTGGAGGCCATGGGGTCGGCATCTTGGTTCATACTACATCTATATACTTAAGGATGTAGTTTTTTGTGGCTATCCTTGTTACTTGTGGATGGTATTCTCATATTTTATATTAATGATGTAATTTCAGATCAATGCTTGCTCGTGATCTGCAATCCATTGTCCTGTATGATCAGGAAGGGAAGTTTGTCGGGGTTCGACGTCCAAGCTCTAAGCTTCCAATCGATATCGACGGTATGAAAATTGAAATACTTGATGCAATTGGCAGCACTGGGCTGGAGTTGAAGGTAACGACTCGGAAACGTTCACTAGTTTTTAGCTGGTGTGTCAAAACTGGATTCTAAACTGTCATTGATATTTGCCTATTTATCTCCAGACTGACCCAGGAGTGCCTGTTGTTTATGCTGGATTTGGTGCTCTAATGCTCACAACATGTATCAGTTTTCTCTCTCATTCACAGGTAAATATGCTTTTCTTCAACCTATTATTAATGCTCAATGCTAGAAAAAGATAACATGGTGTACTTACCATTTCTTTGATTGAAAGATATGGGCCATACAAGACGGAACAGTGGTGATCGTCGGAGGAAAGACGAACCGTGCAAAGGTCGAATTTCCAGAGGAGATTGACAGTTTACTCGATCGTGTTCCAGAAATCATCGAACCATCTCACAATCAGTTCAATAACAATGATGCCTAGTTACTAAGACAAAAATGGAACAAGAGAGAAACACAGTGTCCAACTACAAAATTTTGGCCTGAGATCACAGTTGGCTGTCTTCTTTCTTACATATACATATAGAGGACGGTTTACCCAATTTATAATTCTTTCATCACCGCCATGTTCCAAGTCAAATAATTTTTGTATATAATGTAACATAGGTAGCCATGTACGCCATTTATTATAAGAAAATATCGCTAATTTGAGGGTGAATAATCGACTCGAAAGTCCAAACAATACAACTGCAGGTACGATTCAACGGTTTTCAAGGTCGACATACTTGATGTACTCATTACTATGTAATTCATTTCTGTGAGGACTAAGATCTTTACTGCACAACATTACTATTTTGATACAAGAGGGTATATGATTGATGAAGGGAAGGTATCACCTTTAGTTACACTTACGATCATGCAACTCTTGTCTCTAACAAGTCAATTTGAACTACTAACCTATAAATTTATGCAACCTGCAATGCTTCTTCACGCTTAATGTCGAAGACTTTGACAAGAGCATCTTCGACAGCCTAGTCGAACGCGTATGACATGTTATAGTTATAAATCTATTGCAGATCAAATATGTACCAGCAAGCATATAAGCCAAAGTGTATGGCTAACCTTATCGGGGGTCGAGGCACCGGATGTAACACCGATTGTGATAGGACCCTTGGGTAGCCAATTCTCCTTCTGAACTAACTCCCCAGGCTAACATGGATTCACAAGGATGAAAAATGATGAGTAATCAAGGAAAGAAAAGGTGGGCTTTACAATGTAATGCCAATTTGAAAAGTGAACCAAGAAACTAGAAGGGATTGGAGGTGAAATCTGTAGGGTAACTTACATTCAGTTTGTAACCATATTTTCTCATCACGAAATTGTTTTCTCGCTTCATAAGCAATCTGGACTGCTCGCTCAACTCCCCAACAAAATCCATATGCTTCCGCCAGTTTTACAGTAACATTTCCCCACCTATATTCAAATCCATTTTCTTTGAGAGTCTTTATGATATCACCTGAAATTCGAACAAACAGGCTTACGCACAAACTCTTTTAGAAAACATTAAGGTTTTTCTCTTCAATTTAGTTTTTAGCCTTGAGCGAAGTCAAATCGGAAGACTAAATTTCATAAGGAGCAGGTATTCTTCAGTTTTGCCACAAAATGGAGCATGCAAGAGAAAAACAAGGAATTCATAATCCTTTTCATAAATTCCATTAACGATTTAACAAAGTCAAGAAAATCGAGGCTCACTCGTATACTCGCGATTCATGAGCGCCAGAGTCTCGTCCTTGTAACCAAACCCTTTGCGATTATAATTCTCGCTCCTCGTCAAGTTCTTCCGGAACACCTTCGCGTCAAATTTGGAATCAGCAGCCACCGAAGAGGAAGAAGAAGAAGAATCGCCATCGCATCTCACGGACAGAGGCTTCCTGCACCGGACTGACCGAACTCCGGCGAAACTCTCCGGCAAGGCGGCATCAGTGCGCGTTGCAAGATGATAGAGTTGCAGAGAGAAAGCCATGTAAGAGAATCGTCTGAGAACTCGATTTCCAGTAACAAGCTCAGACAACGGCCACTTCTTCTTCGTCTTCCTGCTCCATTGATTTCAATGCAACCGTTTCCTCTCTCTGTCTTCTTCTCTCTTCCTCATTCTTCTTTTTTCTTTTTTCTTTTATTAATTAAATTAATAAACTAACGTTGGAAATAATTATTCTCAAATTCTTAAAATTTTTTATTTATATACTTTTAATAGTTTTAAAAATGTTTGAATTGTATAACAAATTATTTAAGTGAAAAGTTTCACTAAAATTAATTATCACTTTTTTTTTGTTTTTTTTTCTTTAGTTTAATTTCATAAATATATTAAATAACATTTAATTTAATTTTAATATTTATGATGTATGAGTTATGATACTTGATAATGTGCGTAGTATATATATATATTTCAATGAATGGTGTACTTGATATGCTTGATGCACTTTCTGACAATATGATGAGTATGATGATTGCGTGACGTTTACCTTAATATGATGATGTTTTCTATATTGAGCATGCTATATGATGATGAGTGTCATATTGCATCATGTCGTTAGATCAACATAAAACACAACTCTAAGAGCATGAAAATGATATTAATATAAATATCCACGAGTATGTACTACTTAGAGTAACAAAGAGATGAACTAGAGAGTTGTGTCAGAAGACATTATGATGGATTTAGAGGGACTTCATGCATATTGTATGTTCATAAGCATAGAACTACTTCTCTTAGAGATGATGAGTCCGGACGCGCACAGTATGATCTAGGGGGTGTGTAAGCGCCCTGGGGATTCACACTCGCACGTATGAGTCGTGTAGGGAAGTACTCATAAGAGCTATGTTATTTTCAACAAAATAATAATAATAATAATAATAAAAAGCATGAGTTCTTAAGGTTCCTCTATTCAAAACTCAAGTTGTTCTCCTCCTTCAATTATTTATTTTGACATATTTCGATCATAGGCAATTTCTAACCAGCCTTATGGTAGTAGGAATTGGAATTAGAATCGAAAGTTTGAGAAGAATGGACAATCACTCGTTGATTTGTTGGTGTTGCAGTCGAGAAGATTATGAAAAGATCTCCCTCTTATTCTTTGTAATGGAATTCACTTGCCTGAGAGTAGTGGGGTTCGAGCTTTTCTTCAGTTCGCTTAAAAGCCCGTCCCTATGAAATGTGCTCTCTTCCACAATAGGCGTTTTGGGAGGTGAGTAGGTTTAATGCCTCTTTGTACCATCGGTCACTAGACCTTTTTTGTAATTACCTAGCTATTTTTATTTGCATATTTTCATTCATCAATATCGTTTTTTTCTTTTTAATCGGTAATTAATAAAATAATTATTTTTCTTAAAGTAATATACGTAAACAGTAGTTGCCTGGCCTATTAGCTCAATTGGTTAGAGCGTCGTGCTAATAACGCGAAGGTCGCAGGTTTGAAACCTGCATGGGCCATTTTTTCTTCCCTCTTTTTCCTAGTTCTTACCGAAGAGAAATATTTTATAATATATGTTATATTATGTAAGATTCCATTGTCAAGTAAGCGCTCGTGGGTTTATTGCTTTTTTATTTCTTTTCTTTTCTTTTCTTTCGACTTTTTTCATATTCATATATAATCTTTATTTATAAAATTTATTTAATGTAAATGAGTTTCATGTCACTTTTAAATGATATTAACGTGTGACTAACAATTAATAAAAAATTATACATAGTATTATACATTTTTTGGTTTGTATTTGTGTAGTAATTGAATTTGAATTTGAATTTTGAAATAATTTTTAATTTTGGATTTAATGGATCACTAAAATTGAATTAGCCTGGAAACTCGAATCCCAACTAACGAAGAAGCACCCGCCACAGACTTGGTAGTTGCGTCGCCGCTCCTCACAGACTCTTTCCTTCATTTCATTGTCTTCCATTTTTTCGTACCCCTCAATCCCCCATTTATGTTTCTCAGACACCCTCTTGGAGGTTTCGGTTTGAGTCATGGAAGAACAAGGCACGGCTGTAATTTTAGCCAGAGCGACGGAGCTGAGGCTGAAGATCAGAGGCTCTGTTAACACCACCGCGACTTCGCCGGAAACTGACATTCGGGATGATCGGTTCGCTGTGGATGAAAATAATGGCGTCGGTTCTAGTGGGGAGGCGGAGGAAGAAGATGAGGAATCGGTGAGGCTTTTGAAAATCTGCGATGCGCTTGCGTCTCTCGAGAATCAGCTCTCTTCATTGCAGGTTTCATTTTACCTTTTCTTGTTTTGGGAATGAGGATTGAAGAATATGTTTCGATTTAGTCGGCTTTCTTTGGCATTTTTGTTTTAGGATGATGATATTGAAAATTTCTGTGCCGTGTTTGATTTATATATAGACTTGGTTGATTTGATTGTCTTGATCTTGCCCCTCTGTTCCTCCCCTACAATTGAGGGTATTTTCAAATAGTGAATAATTTAGAACACGCAGATTAGTCTAAGGGTCATTGGAGCATGTGAAGAAAAAGTACAAACAGTCACTTATTTGGAATATTAAAAATCTTACCGGTTTTTCAACTTGTTGTTGTTCCCAATGAGATGACTTTGTGTCATTCGGTGAGATCCCACGTTGGTTGGGGAGGAGAACACGGATACGTCCCATCGAGGACGCTGGGTCTATAGGGGGTGGATTGTGAGATCCTATTTCGGTTGGGGAGGAAAATAAAACATTCTTCATAAGGATATGGAAACCTCTTCCTAATGACTTATTTTAAGAACCGTGAGAGGGAGTTCGAAAGAGAAAACCCAAAGAGGACAATATCTGCTGGTGGTGGGCTTGGGCGATACAAGTTCCACATGTCTTGTTTCATCAAGTTCATATATGTAGTTATTTCCTTGTACATTTATGTTGGCTATTTAGAATCTTCTCTAAACGCTATAAATAGAGGTGTTCTCAACCCTTGTAAGCAATGATGCAACTATTCAAGCTTCAATTGAGCAAAGTTTCATATCTTCTCCATTGTAATATCTTGCCTACTTTCATTCAATGCCTCCCACAGGTGCATCGTTACGACTGTGGTACTCGAGTAAAAATATGAATCGGGAGCATGATTCTCCCTAAATTTGAATATCTTATTTCATTTATTTGCTACTACAAGTATCTGGCAGTTGTAGCTGGTGGTCTTAGTGTTTCAGGTTATGCAACTTATGGGGTTGCTAAAACCTTCAACTTCCCTCGTCGCTGGCATGTGTATTGATATTGCTCAGATCTCTGTCTTTCAATAAGTCAGTATAAGTTATTCACCAAACTGTTACTCGTTCTGATATGTCTATGCACTTCGCACGTGAGCCTGTTCTCGTTACGATTTACGACTGTGTGGATTTCTCCTAGGCACTGTTTCTTGTTGTGGCATGAACCATATAGCATTCTGGATTCCATCTTTTTACTCTGAGTTGTGTATATCTAGTTTATAAGTGTATCAAATACTCACAAACCTGGCTCTTAACTTTCAAATGATTCTAGTGTAAATGCTAAACATCTAGGTGAGATTGCCTATATCGTTTTATTATTCAATCCTATCCGATGCCTTGTGGTGTACCTGAATGACATACTAATTTGGAGGGCGTTAGTTTAGATAGCTTGTTTGGTTTATTGAGGCATATGTTGTATGTCCTACTCATATAGAATGGTCATTCTTGCCATATACGGAGAACAGACGAAGGAGAGCCACTTGAACTCCCTCTCCATCCCGGGCCTCACCTAAAATCTTCCGAAGTCAGCCTTAGCCATGGAATCCAAAAGCTAGAAGAGATCGATATTGACTCACTTATTTATCAAAATCTTCCGCCCCTAAAAAGATTCTGTATATTTATAATCCAATAAGTACAAGGAGAGTGAGGATAGGTTTCCCTCCACCAAAGCATCTATTAGGACCAACCAGCAAGCTCACCAATTGGTTTGCTATTCCTCTTGGCTTAACTCAAACACCTGCAACAGAAGTTAATTGATTTCTTAATTAACTAGTGTTCAGACACCTGTTATGATCATATCTAGTAATCAGGGTTTGCCTCGATTTGGTACCGCTCTCACGGCCCACACCGAAAGAGTGCTGTACTCCTGATGTCCAGTCAACTGTTGTGCCTTAATGCATTTCGGAGAGAACTAGCTAGCTCTAAGTTCGAGGGGCATTTCACCCCTAACCACAACTCATCCGTTGATTCTTCAACATCTATCGTTCGGACCTCCACTTAGTTTCACCCAAGCTTCATTTTCGTCATGGATAGATCACCTAGATTCGGGTCTAGAAGTTAATTGATTTCTTAATTTTGATCCTCGATGTTGTCTCTACCTTCAGCTTGTAGTTTTAGATGCCATTTTCAACATGAATATGAAATTGAACAACAATAATGTTTGTACGTCAAATATAATGGACCTAGAGAGTGCGACTCGTTTAGTGTTCTTACAACGTTTGTAGATAGCATCAGGGGAGTCATAGAACATTGTAATGTACTGGAAGCATGCATTTACACCTTCTAATACTTCTATCTTCTAATTTGCAGGATTTACAACAACGGCAAAGGTACGAGAAAGAAGTAGCCCTTTCCGAGATTGAGCATAGCCGCAAGATTGTACTGGATAAACTGAAGAAGTACGAAGGACAGGATTTGGAAGTGATACATGAGGCTTCAGCTTTTGTTAGGGAGACAGTGCAGCACAACAAGGATTTCACGCTCCCTCCATATCCAAGCCATCCTGATAAAAGCTACATACATCCCTTCCCTTCTGGACACGAGTCCGTGACTAATGGGCTAACGGACGCCACGACAAATATAGGTACAAAGGAACTCACTGAATCAGAAAGAAAACAATCAAAATCGGATTCCAGGAACTCGAGAAACGGATTGGGAACTTTCGCTAGTGTAGCTGCAAAATCAGTGGTTACCGTCGTTGCCATTGTATCCATACTGCACTTCACTGGTCTTACTCCGAAGCTCGCACGGAAAGTTTCTTCTTTGAAGGTTTTCAACATTTTTCGACCATCTGCAGTTGGAAACAATGGATCACACAATGTATCACACAATGTATGTCCTCCAGTTGAAGCTCATCAGTGCATTGTGAAAGAGAGAATTGAAGTTCCATTTTCTTCAGCTGTGGTTAAACCAGATGTAAACTATGGAAGGGGGTGACGACAATTCAATCCACAGGCTTCTGTGAGGTGTGTTTTCCAAAAGCTCTTTGATTATGCTAATTTTTCACTTTCTTCAATAAGTAGCTGCACTGCATGAATTTGTTTTTGATGGCCTTCTCATATGCGACATAGTAGTAGATGTTATTAGCTATATGCATTTATCCTCAGAACACACAAAACTTCACTCTATGTTCTCCAGAAAGATGTAAAGAGTGTGCTTGTTAACCTCTGGTTGGAACGAAAAGACGAGTAGGCGACATCTAAAATGAGTTGGGAAAGCAAGAACTCGTTTGCGTCATCGACTGAGTTGATTATGAATCAGACTACAACGAGTAGAACTTGTTAGGAATCATGACTCTTCACAGTAGTATGATATTGTCTACTTTAAGCATAAACTCTCATGGCTTTGCTTTGGGCTTTCCCAAAAGGCCTCGTACCAATGAAGATAGTATTCCTCACTTATAAATTCATAATCTTCCACTAAATTAACCAATGTGGGACTTACTCTTAATAATCCTCAACAGAACTAACATACATGGATTATAATTTTAATGTAAGAAAGTGTAGGTTTGTCCATTATCACCCGCAATGAGATTTTAAATGGGTACTTTTCACGCACAAGATTTGGCTGCTCATAGTTCATGTTTGACATTCACTGAATTCGACTAAAAAGGTAGAAGTTCAAATTCTCTCCTTCCATTGGTTGTTGAACTAATGAATATGTAAATATTATTATATTATAAAATCACATTCTTTTCTTCAATAATTAGGGATCACTTTCCGTGATCCGAACTTCCAATTTCTTTATCTATGGGCAAATATTTCTTTATTTGCGACCTTTCACGTTATTATCTATGGGCAAATATTTTTAATTTCTAAATTTTAAATGTTAAATATTGAATTATATTTAAAATAATAATAGAAACTTTAATAAATATACCCAATTTATTCTGTTAAATTAAAAATTACATAATATTATTATAAATGATATGATATTGTAAAACAATAAGTATACAAAAAAAGAAAAACATGTTGATAAATTGATTAGTAATGTTTTATATATAATGTAATATGTCAGTTTTGCAATTTCAAGTAATTTAATTGTTATAATATCCAAGTTAATAGGTCATTTATGTGTTAAACTATAATTTTATTTTATTAATTTCTGAGCTTTCAAAAAAAAATTCAAGAAAAAAGAAAATGGATTATCACCCACCAACACAGGTGCTAATAATGTTCTAACCAAACCTATTAATGAGAGTTTTCTTTACAAAAATTAAAAATAGCCTATGCAGGTTTCGAACCTGCGACCTTCGCGTTATTAGCACGACGCTCTAACCAACTGAGCTAATGGGCCAATTTATCAATTTTTAAAATATTTTTTAAAATTCCTTTAAACATTATGTGAATTTAAATAATATAATTTTGGCTTAAATTGTCATAAGAGCCATAGTTTACTATTCAATCGTTTGTAGGAAAAAAAAAAAAAAAAAAAAAAAGTTTTATTAATGTTCTTTATTTCATTTTGTTAAATCTTATTCTCTTGTAAATTTTAAACCGCTAGAAAATCAATCAAAATCCCTTCAAAATAATTGATATTTCTTGTTCGGTTGCAACATTTTATCAAACAATTGGCAAATAGAAATAACACAGAAATTGTTTCGAAGTAATATCGATTTTTAAAATACACAATATTAACACAAACCCAGATCGGTGCAACACAACCATATCCAAAAAGCAGATAAATTCAACGTAAATATCGAACACCATTCCTATTCGCTTACGGAAGAATCATTGGAGAAGGCTTTGATTGGAAGGGAAGTTTAGAAGAGAATAGAAGAAGTGGAAGAAACTAAAACGGAAGTTGAAGTTGAAGTTGTGAAGGTGTTTGCAACCCTTTTAGCATACCTATGGACTCGTACGAGAAAAATTCGAGCACTATCCGAGTAGTCGAACTAAACACAAGTATTGGTGTGCGTGTCCCGTATGTATACTACTTTCTCTTGATGACATGTACATTTGTACGATGGAATAAACGCCCATCTTAAGTTGTTCTCGATTATTGTTTTCAATTTGACCAAATAAAGACTGAGGTATTATACTTATTTCGAATGAGCTCGAATTGATCTAAAACATTTTCCTTGATGTCTCGAGAAGTTTCAAAATCCAAAAAGGAGAGTCGACTCCTACCCATGACGTCAATTATTATGGTGGTAGACATTTCAACCCAAATTTTGCTTGTTAGGTAAAATTCTATTGGAGCTAAAATTTTAATAAGGTAGTTGTAGTGATTATATTGATCGAACTAATATGTTCGTTTAAATGATTATGAATTGACATGTGTTTGTTAGGATGGTTGTGAATCTTTATGACTTGTTCGATATTTTAGTTATAGTACAAAACTTTTAAATAATTAAAAATAAATAAATAAACGTGACAATGCTTTGGGCTTCTCAAAAAGCCGCGTATCAATGGAGAGAATGTTTTTTTAATATAAACTTATGATCCTTCCCTAAATTAGTCGACGTGGGACTTTCATGATCCAACAATTAGAATCTTAAATTATTAATGAAACAACATAATTTTGGATGATTCACATCAGACATCATCAACAGAAAGGAAAAAAATACATTTATTTAATTATTATAGTTAAATCCTAAAAAAAGATTTATGTGAAGATAAAACCACGTGGAAAACGAAGAACTTACTCTTTTAATCCCCACCGTTGATCATGTGTTCTTCAATTATTCTGACAATCATCAATTAACCTTGTTAGTCCCTCAGTTTTACATTATTATTAATTTACCCCTTCTTAAATTAAATTTTGAAAAATTGGAAAAAAAAAAATTACCTTGGGGGGGGACCATTTCTGTCAGACCTTAACAGCGGCTTTCGTGACGGACGTGATCTTCACCGACGGACCCAACGGCAAATCGTTGACCTCGATGGAGAACGTGTCGTAACGAAGGAAGAATTCCACTACAATTACTCTGGCCATCAGCACCACCAGATTTTTCCCCGGACACATCTTGTCCTCCGGCGTCGGCTCCTCTGTCTCCCTCCCGTTCGACCAGTAAACATACTTCAGAAGCTTCGCCCCTTCTTCTCCGACGAACCGGTCGCCGATGAACTTCTCCGGATTCTCAAAAACCTTTCCATCTTTAGTTGCAAACGGCTGATACCCAAAAATGATCTCCCCTTTCTTTATCTTGAAAGCGGAATCGTGGCTCTGTACCACGATGTCCTCCTTCGCTTTCGCATATTGGAATGGCACCGGCGGCTCGATCCTCAGCGCTTCGTACACGACGGATTTCAATAGACTCATCTTCTCTATTGCACTAAATGTCAATCCCCCTTCTTCCTTCACGGCGGCTCTGATTTCGTCGGCGAGATTCCGATGAAGCTCCTCCCCAGCGGTGCCGACCCACTTCAGCAAAATCGGAAAAAGTACTTTCATTCCGCCGTACGCATTGAATCCGGCCAGAAACACTAAATTGTGACACGCTTTCTCTCTGTTTATCCCCTGTTTCTCCGCTTCGGCTAGAAACGAATCAGAGCAGGAGTAAAACGCATTGTAAAGCTTCATGTAACCACTTTTGACAAGAAAGAAAGGCAGTGGCATGGTGTGAATGACGAGATCTTCTAAAATTGAGAATATCTTCGGCAACCCAATGGAAGCCAGTGGCGCGAGCTGGAAAGCGAGCCATTTATCGAACATTCCAGGTCCATCGGCTGCCAGTTTAGAGTCAGGGGTCCCATCGGAGAGCAGCCGGAATATAAAGTCAAACGACATGGAATCACTAATCGGGTTGAAATCGACAACCTTATTCTTCTCAGCGATTTTATCTTCAAGTTTAATAAACATCTCCGACAAGGAGCTTCGGAACAGAGGGATAAACCTGTCGTGACGAGAAGCCAGAAAACAGAGGAAGAGCTTTTTCAAAACAGAGTGCTCTGTTTCCGACGGGTCCAAATAGGCGCAGGTACGAATATCGCCGGTGAAGGACAAGGAGGGCATGTAAGTTCCATCGAGAAGATTGCGTTTCTCGACCTTAGAAGTATCAAAAAGGATCTGAAAGGTGAGAGCGTCGAGAAGGACGACGACTCTGGAGTCGGAGGAGATGAAGGGGCCCGGCGGCATGTTGGCGCGGAAGACGGTGGAGCGGTATTTGGCGACTCGGGAGCGGAAGAATTCGTCTTTGCCTTGGAAGTAGAAGTAGTCGTATCGGTCTTTGATTGCTCCAAGGAAGGGGAAGCCATAGCCGCCGGGAATGGATTTCAGAGGGAGTTCAGAGGAAGAAGAAGGAGAAGCCATAGCCGCCGGTCTTTGATCGCTCCAAGGAAGGGGAAGCAATAACTTGGTTTTCTGTTCTATTGGAGATTGGAAATATTTATGATAAATTTAAAAACACGATTATTAAAATTTGTTTCGCAAAATAATAATAATAGCAATAATAACCCGACAAAAAAAAATGATAAATTAATAAATTCGTGGATCGCGTTTACATTTTTTTATTATTATTAAAAACATTATTTAAATGAAATTACTCGTAATCATACCCAAATATAATAATTATAGAAATATATTTAGAAAATGTTAAATTAATTATAGTTTCCATTTTTTTAAAAAAATTATATTAGATACAAAAATAAAAATATTAATTTAAATTGGTATCCCAATATCAATAAATTTTTTAACGTTTTCAAAAAATTTAGGAATTATCATCATCATTGTAATAAACAACACTTTTAATATATGGTTATCAGGGTGCTAAGATTGAATCATATTAAGAATGAGAAATAGAATTGGAATGGAAGGTGTGTGTTCTCATTATATTCATAATCTTTAAAGAGAACACTGGATCCCTATGCAGCCACATGGCTCTAGAACGCTCCTACTCAGCCGCCGTTACATCACAATCCATTTGAAAAAAAAAGAACAAATAATAAAAAGAATGATAAGGATGTTTGTGCGATTATTCAACCGTCTATTTTCAAGTTAAGTTGTCAGATTATTTATCTAAATCTTCCCATATCATCCCATCTCCATCTGTACGTACTAAGGTTCGAACCTAAACACAAAAGAGTTGTTCTAGCAACAAATTCATCCTTTTGGCATAATTGCTCTCGTGCATCAAGGTGTTTCTTGGCTTGTTAGTCCTCTCTTCCATGGCGTTGTAATACCTTATCTATTTGAAAAAAAAAAAAAAAAAAAGTGAGATTTTCCGACATTATTCTTTTTCTTAAACTCATCCTTGTTGGCGTTGTTATTACACATTCTGACACTATGTTAAACTCGTTGAGCTCGTCCTCATCTTTCCAGAACAATGGTCGTGTTAATCCTCTGCGTGTTTGCTCGTCTTTCGTTTGCTAGATTGAAAGTCTCTGTTTCGTCGTCGTTTATGTCTGACGAGACAAAATTGTCCGTCATCTATCCTTTTCTCTCGACATTCCGTGTTTCCTTTTCTTACCGTGAGATCTAAGGGTTTGCTAAAGTGTAGGATTTGAGGTATGATCATGAGTTCATTGGAGGCATGGATTCTCCAGCATTCACGCATTTTCTGGTGACCGCGCAAATTGTTATTTTATTTATTATTATTTTTTAATCCTTATATTTCTATTGCTATGTTACTTTAGTGAGTTACAGCGTATCATCATAAGGTAAATCATGTGTTTATTTACTATAGTGAGATAATCTCAACCAAATATTATACAAGAATAACTCTTATTCCTGTAACATTTAGTTATCATTAGTCTGGTTAAGAATATTAATAACAACCTTAATGTCTTGTTAAGAATATTAATAACAACCTTAATCAGTCAATTATAAGTGTAATTCATTGTTTTAGATTTTGTAGTTTTATCATAAGTCAAATATTGAAAATAAAATTACTATCTTCTCCGTTTTGATTATGTTCCCTCGAATTTTATTACAAAAAAAAAAAAAATCTTCAATTTTGTCGTAGTTTCTACCATTTATAAATCTTTCATCATGGTTCTGTCTTTTATCTTTAATTTGATCAAACAAGATGTTGATCGTGATTTATTATATGTTGTTTATCGTTGGTAACTGTTTTTTGTGTTGTTTATGGAGAATAGGTAGATGCAACTAAGAAGTACAAAAGTAGCACAGTCATCATTGTTGTTAGGTTATTTATAACTTAGTCTATATAGTAAATTGTCATAAATAGTAAAAAGTTATTTCTGATAAAGCTATAAATATTATATATACTAAATCGTTATATCTGATAATAAGTTAAACTATATATATCGCTCGTATTTTTCCCAGAGTTCTCCTTACATTTTCTCTGTACTGTCCTGTTGTTTGTGTTCATCTAAATCGAGTGTGAGTTGTTGAGCAATCTTAACAATTGTCGGTCGAGTAAGTACCAATTGGGAGCGGGTAATCAGATTTGAAGTATTCCTCACTTTGGGCAACCCTTTCAATAATGGGTATCCAAAATCACCAAGATTTTAATTATTTTTTTTTATATAATTTATTATTTTAAAGTTAATCTACTTTTTTCTAAAGAAAATTACTTAATAAAAAAAAATGATTATATTTTAAAAGAATATTTATTTGAAAAAATAATTAAAAAATACACAATTATTGTGCATGATGATATATATTTGAAGTTTTTGGAGAAAATGAAATAAATTGGATTAAATATTCCATGGATAAATTAAATTAATGAGGCATTGTCTGGTGTTGTTTGGGATGAGGAATTGAGACCGACACACCAAATATGGGACACCATGCTTCCAATAAAATACTTGCTTAAGTTTTTAATTGTAACCTTTCATGAATCTAGATGATTCACGGGTCGAGGTTAGCTGGCTACCGTCTAATAGTTTCTACATAGTAACTCGATAATACCAACTACATGAAGTATGTCGATCCTATCAATATGGACGGCCTTATATATAATGAGTATTAAATTACACATATTGATACATAACATACGGTAATGTTTCATTTTCATCAAACTTGGTGAAATAATAGCTTGTGTGTTATGTTGGAGCAATTCATAGTATTTATTAAGATATGATATTTGGAGATTATTTTAATAATTAGTTAGAGAATATATCTCATATATTTTGGGAGTTGTTAGTAGTATATTTTATTTAGATTTGATTAACCGTATATTTTATTTTTACAAGATTTAGTTAGTTATATATCTTTTCTGATTCTTAGGTATTAGTTGATAGTTTGTATCCTATTTAAACGTGCTAAACATGAATGAAGATCATACTTTCGATCGCAGTTCTATTTTTATTTCTCATTCTTAACTTGGTATCAGAGCACCGATCTTGGTATTCTTGAATATCAAATTTTCCTTTATGGCGGAATCAGCCAAATCCAGCTTCAAAATTTCAGATGTTGATTTAACACATCCCTATTATATTCATCACTCTGATCAGCCAGGATATTCACTTGTTCCAATCAAATTAAATGGAGAAAACTACCAATCCTAGAGTAAATCAATTATGCATGCTCTTATTGCCAAGAAGAAAATTGGCTTCATTGATGGCACAATTGAAGAACCGTCTCAAGATGCAAATTCAACCGAATTTGAACTCTGGAATCAGTGCAACAGTATGATAATATCTTGGTTAACTCATTCCGTTGAAGCAGATATCGCTAAAGGCATTATTCACGCCAAGACAGCTCATCAAGTGTGGGTTGATCTTCACGATCAATTCTCACAAAAGAATGCCCCAGCAATTTTTCAAATACAAAAGTCGATAGCAACGATGTCACAAGGAACCATGGCACTGTCAGCATATTTCACCAAGCTCAAAGCACTCTGGGATGAACTGGAAGCATACCGCACACCATTTACCTGTAATCAACGTCAAATACATGTTGATCAACGCGAAGAAGACAAGTTGATGCAATTGCTCATGGGGCTCAATGAGTCTTATAAAACGGTGAGATCTAACATATTGATGATGACTCCATTACCTAATGTGAGGCAAGCCTATTCATTACTTGTACAAGAAGAGATGCAGTGTCAGGTAACTTCTGAACCTACTGAGAATTTCTCGATTGCATTAGCTGTGCAGAAGAAAACAACATATTCAAAATTTACCGAGGACAAATCATGTGAACACTGCAATAAAAGTGGTCATACAATTAATGAGTGTCGAATCCTTAAGTTTCACTGTAAATTTTGTGATAGAAGGGGACATACAGAAGATCGGTGTCGACAGAAAAATAATTATAGAAGGGCAAGACAAGTCAATCAACGCAACAATCACAACAGATAGCACAAGCCTTATCTACAATCAATCATCACCCTTCTGGTAATTCTGACAATCACGTCAATGTTGCAGGTTTGTTTCCGGTATCTACATTATCTATTAACTCTGCGAGTTCTAATTCATGGATTCTCGATAGTGGAGCTACGGATCATATAGTATCAAAATCTTCTGTTATGACTGAACCGAAGGCTGCCATCATGTCTACAATAAATTTACCTAATGGAGGGACAGCACATTGTCGCATACTGGCAATATTTCCCTTAGCCCCAACCTTAAATTAAACAATGTTTTATGTGTGTCTTCATTCAATTTAAACCTAATGTCCATAAGCAAACTTACCAATGACTTGAAATGTTATGTCACCTTCTATCCTGATTCTTGTGTCATGCAGGACTTGGCTACGGGGAAGATGATTGGCTCGGGTAAACAATTTGGAGGTCTCTATCATATTTCTTCATCTACAATCAAATCTTCAGCTCATCAAATATCTCAGTCATCTGATTTGCGGCATTTACGCCTAGGTCATCCTTCTTTTTCTCGTTTTAAATTTCTAGCTGATCAATTGCATCTTAATAATGCTAGTTATTCTCATAACTGTAGTATCTGCCCGTTAGCAAAACAAACTAGGTTGTCTTTCCCAAGAATTCAATAACAACCCATTCTGCCTTTGATCTGATACATTGTGATGTTTGGGGACCACATAAAATTCCTACCCATTCTGGTTTGCATTTTTTCTCACTATTGTTGATGATTTTACTCGATGTACTTGGGTTTTTCTAATGCAACATAAGTCGGAAGTACATCATTTGTTAATGAGCTTTGTTAAATTCGTTCAAACTCAATTTCATACTACTATCAAAATAGTTCGATCAGATAATGGGACTGAGTTTCTATCTTTGCAACCATTTTTTACTTCTTGTGGCATTGAATTTCAGCGCACTTGTCTATACTCCACAACAAAATGGAATCGTAGAACGTAAGCATCGTCATATCCTAAATATAGCTAGGGCTCTTCTCTTTCAGTCACAGGTTCCACTTAATTTTTGGGGAGAGTGCATTTTAACTGCTGTTTATCTTATAAATAGGATGCCATCACCATTGTTATCTAACAAGACACCCTTTGAAGCACTCTACAAACGACCACCTACATTTCATCATCTTAAAGTTTTTGTTGTAAATGTTGCAACTATAGTACATCCTAAGCAAAATTTGAACCCCGGGCAATTCCTTGTGTTTTCGTAGGATATTCTTATGGTCATAAAGGTTACAAGTTGTATGACATGCAATCTCACAAATTCTTTATCAGCTGTGATGTTAAATTTTGTGAAGATGATTTTCCTTTTTCATCAGCTTCACTTCACAAACTTTGACATTAGCTCATTCGACTCCTATTGTACCACTTCATGATCCTATTCCTCCTTCACCTCCTATTCCTTCACCTACTACTTCGTCGTCTCCTCCACCTTCTGTTCCTTCTCCAGATTCACCCACTAATAATTCTATCCCATCTGATATATCAGCTCCACTCCGACGTTCTACTCGTACTAAACAACCTCCAGCTTGGCATAAGGATTATAAGATGTCTTCTGGAGCGAATCATTTAACCTCTAGCTCAAGTCCCAGCACTGACACCAGGTATCCACTTCATCATTACCTTTCATTCTCTCGTTTTTCTCCTACTCAACGTGCTTTTGTAGCTCTTATTACATCCCAGACAGAACCTAAAACCTATGACGAAGCAGTTGGTGACCCGTTATGGCAGCAGGCTATGAATGATGAAATTGCAGCTTTGGAACATAATCATACTTGGTCTCTCGTTCCTCTACCACCTGGTCATAAAGCTATTGGTTGTCGTTGGGTATACAAAATTAAATACAACTCTGATGGTTCTGTTGAACGTTATAAAGCTCGACTGGTAGCAAAGGGATACACTCAGGTTGAAAGTATTGATTACACAGAGACATTTTCTCCTACAGCGAAACTTACTACACTTCGTTGCTTACTCACTGTTGCTGCTGCTCGAAAATGGGTCACCCATTAGTTGGATGTTCAAAATGTCTTTCTCCATGGTAATCTAGACGAGGAAGTCTATATGTCTTTACCACCAGGTCTTCGCCGACAGGGGGAGAATACAGTATGTCGGCTCCATAAATCTCTTTATGGATTAAAACATGCTTCTCACAATTGGTTCTCCATATTTTCTATCACTATACAAAATGCAGGCTACACTCAATCGAAAGCAGATTACTCTTTATTACTAAGAGTAGAGGTACTTCTTTCACTGCAGTTCTAATCTATGTTGATGATATTCTGTTGACAGGCAATGATCTCAAAGAAATTCAATATCTCAAGACTAGTTTACTCAAGAAATTCCTTATCAAAGATTTAGGGAATTTGAAATATTTTCTAGGCATTGAATTTTCTCGGTCTAGAAAATGAATTTTTATGTCTCAAAGGAAGTATGCTCTAGATATCCTTCAAGACACAGATCTTACAGGAGCACGTCCAGAAAAATTTCCTATGGAGCAAAATCTGAAACTTTCTTTAATTGAAGGAGAGAAGTTGAATGATCCAATTAAATACAGACGGTTGATTGGCAGATTAATATATTTGACCGTTACTAGGCCTGACATAGTTTATTCAGTTCGTATGCTTAGTCAATTTATGCATGAACCAAGAAAATCACATTGGAGGCAGCTCTTCGAGTTCTGAGATACATCAAAGGTACTCTTGGTCAAGGACTTCTACTAGCATCGGAAAACAATTTAAGATTACAAGCATATTGCGATTCTGACTAGGGTGGTTGTCGAACTTCCAGACGATCTATTTCTGGGTTCTGCATTTTCCTCGGAAATTCAATTATTTCTTGGAAGTCTAAAAAGCAGACTAATGTGTCCAGATCATCAGCAGAAGCCGCGTATCGAGCTATGGAAAATACTTGTTTAGAGTTAACTTGGTTAAGATACATTCTTCAAGACTTGAATGTTCCACTATCCGAACCAGCATTATTATATTGTGATAATCAAGCAGCATTACATATAGCAGCCAATCCAGTTTTTCACGAATGTACAAAACACATTGAAATAGATTGTCATATAGTTCGAGAAAAGTTACAAGCTGGAATCATCAAACCGTGTTATGTCTCGACTAAAATGCAATTGACAGATGTTTTCACTAAAGCTTTGGGAAGACATCAGTTTGATTTTTTGAAGGACAAGTTAGATGTGATTGACATATACTTTCCAACTTGAGGGGAGTATTAAGATGTGATATTTGGAGATATATTTTAATAATTAGTCGGGGAGTATATCTGAGATATTTTGGGAGTTTGAGGGGGAGTATTAAAATATGATATTTGGAGATATATTTTAATAATTAGTTAGGGAATATATCTGGTATATTTTGGGAGTTGTTAGTATTATATTTTATCTTAGATTTGATTAACATTATATTTTATCTTATTTACAAGATTTAGTTAGTTATATATTTTTCCTAATTTTTAAGTATTAGTTGATAGTTTGAAACGTGCTAAACATTAATGAAGATCATACTTTCGATCCCAATTCTATTTCTATTTCTCATTCTTAACCGTATTTGACATTCAACTTTAAGTTGAACTTATCAAAAGTTGTCCAAATTGCTATTAACCTCACGAAAATTTTAGGATGTGAAAATATCGGGTTCATTTTGACTTTAGGTCAAGCTTTAAAATCCTACTAAAAATTATTATGATCTAAACAAGCTACGAAATCGAAGATAAATGAAACGATCTAGTTAAGTTGAATATGGTTGTTCCAACTTAACCGAACAAAATCAATAGTCACATTATACCAGAGTTTTCTTTATTTTCTTCTTGGGTGAGGTTATTCTTTCCTATAGCCAAAACGATCAATGGTTGAACAAGCCTAACGATGTGTAAGCTACAAGGTAATTCAAAGATGATGGAAGATTACTCGACGATGAAGAGAATATCAACCGGTCGAGAAATAAAGAAAGAAAGAAAAAGAAAAAAAGAGGTATGCAGCTATATGGAACACTTCCTTGCTTGAATAGAACCTATTAAAGAATGGTAGAAGAGAAATATGATTGAATATATGTTGAATTTTTTTATTTTGACTTATCGAGTTACGCAATTTACTATACTCTTATATAATCGTGATTAAGCTATTGTGTTTTGAGGCTGCTAGGAGGTCACCAACTAACCTCTAGCAGTGAACTTATCTAGATAAACGTAAGAGTTTATTAGAGTATCGTAGTAGCGGGTTGAGGCATGAAGTTGCTCCTCTTAGGATTATACAATGTGGGGGGTACTAGAGGGTCGTTAGTTGACCTTTAATAGTAGACTGTTTAGATTGTTAAGGTGCGCGTTTGTATGAGAGCAATTGGTAGATACAATGTTCCATTCTATAGGCACATGATATACGATGTTAGAGGATGTTAGAGGATCTCCAACTATCTTCTAGTAGTGAACTTGTCTAGGTAAAAGCAAGAGTCCATTTAGGTATCATAGTAGTTGGTATGCACGAAGAACACTCTCTCATGATTATGGTTATCGTACTATTTCGAGACTGCTTGAGAATTGCCCACTAATCTTTATTAGTGATGTAACGACCCTATTTTTCTATTATAATAAAGTCGCTACTAAATACATTAATTAATTAAGAAATGTATATTCATAACAAAATCATTTCAACAATTATAGCAGAAAAACAAATACCGTACCCCCCTCGACCTTCAACTAGCATACGCCTACATTGTACTGGAGGGAAGGGAGCGCACAGTATCATGGTGTACATAATATCATATCGTATCATTGTAGTGTACGCATCTGTATTGATCATAACGGAGAAGTATCTCAATGCACGTGAACATACAATATGCATAGAGTCTTCATCGTTTATGGCACGTGTCTATGATGTATTATGTATTTTCGTTCATACAAAACCTGCGCGGGCAAAGCCCAATAAATTTCAAACCTTCAATGACTAGATTAAAATGGTCTTAATGAAAAACAAGGTTTGATCATCACGTTACTATCTTAGTTTAGAAAAAGCTAAACTCTTTAAAAATTGAAGCAACTCCATCCACATACGTCCCTTACAGAGAACCTCTAAGACCATTTTAAGTGTCATCAATTTTATCCAACCATCCTATTATTATTTATGAGCTTTCAGTTAAAATTACAATTATAATAAGAAATGAGCTTAGAGAAGAAGCGGACAAGAAAATAGTATAAGCTTAGTAATGAACATTTAAACTGCAAGCTGCAGGAGTTTCCCGCACGGGGCAACCCTCCAAAAATAGGCGTATGCCGCTATATGCGGCGAGCACACGGTATTCTTTAGTAAAAGGCGAAAGAATAGTTCGCTCTGTGCTCACCGCACGGCTCCGTGTCTGGTACCAAGCTTGGATGCTCCTTTTATAGGCGTTCGTCATTTACGTAACATAGCGAATTTCCGATGTGGGAGTTCTCTAACCCGCAGCCCATTTAGAGTTATGGGCTTCCTTGGGCTAAAACATTGTGGCCCAATTTTTGTGATGTGGGCTTCATTGGGCTTAAACTTGTTTTTATTTATTTCTTTTGTAAATAGAATAATAAAATAACATTATTGATCTTTTAATGAGTATTGCAATTCAAATAAAGGATAGTATTGAGTATCAAAAATGGGTATCAAAGTGGTAGCAAAGAAGGTAAGCTATAGTTTCAAAATTGAAAGCAACAACACTTGTGTTACTTATGTATATATTTTTAGTTTTTTTTTTCTTCTAAATAGTAGCTTTGATTTTCTACGCATCACGGGATACCCAAAGAGAGATACAAGGATGAACCGATATCACATTCGAATGAGAGTGATCCTAAAGATATGAAACTATGGTTAAAAAATACGTGAATCTTGTTCCGTGGCTTTAATGAATAGAAACTCTAAAATTAAGCATGTTTGGTTAATTCAAAGAGATTTTTCTTAAGAAGTATGTGAATAAAGACAAAATATACTTAAACGACCTGTGTTGGTTTATGTAGATAGTCAACAATTTAAGACGAGTAAAGTGATTATGTTGCGAGTTGGAGGAGAATGTTGAGGTTATTAGGTATAATATTCAAACTTCAAAATGTTGGTCTGAATTGTAACACCCTTAATTTTCTTGCTTAAATTAGTAATGTCACCACGTGCATGCTTTAAATATATAGGCGGAAATTCATAATAAACACTTATTGACTTACACATTTAATTCAAGAACAAGAAATTTGAAATAACAGTCTTTTAACATAAAATATAAAGAAACGACCTATTCACTACTAAAGTAAAATAATGCATAGTATTACTCTATCTTGATTTTCCTGGTCATTCCAACCTTCACCATTATCCGTGCATATGAGCTTTACCTTTATCTGAAAAATATAATGGTAGCACGTGGTTTGAATATTTTAAAAAATAATCAGTAAGTCACCCCACTATTGAGGTTAGTAATGCAATCACACACATAACAAGTTTGGGACCTATCCTTTAGAATCGTAACATGACATTAGGCTCTTTTTAGTTCCGGGTATGGTTGGATGTGCAATACTTTCGCACATACGTCCTACGTACACGCACATGGACCCACCTGGCGGGCTCGTATACATACCCTCTAAGCTTGACTTGGTCGAGCACAACGCGTTAATGCATCACCGGACGCCACAAAAAAGGAAAGGCTCGCATGATTTCATGACGAACATAAATATTGAAGGTACATGTATGTAATAGCATAGTATAAAGGGGAAGTATCTCGATGCACATGACATACATACATGCATGAGGTCCCCATGATTTTTATTCATAGCGTAACATTAACATCATTCCCTTTTCCCTTCATCTATGACATTGTGCATATATGTATCATGTAGACATGGAAATCAATCAAATAATCCATCACATAACTTTACGTGACAATACATAACATGACGTATATAGTAATTCATTTCATTTACAACATGACGCAATGGATATCACAACATAACATAAACAATATTGTGCATGCATAGGCCATAAGACATACAACATTATACGTCATTCAACTACCTAACTCCAAGAGTAAGGTCACTCACATAATTAAGATTAGCTTAGGTGTCCCTAAAGTTCAATTTTGTCTTTTGAAATCCAAGTCAACTTGGGTGAGTCCACGACATCAATTTCAAATTCAAAGTTCTGCAGAACTATTTCTCTAAATATTACAATGGTTCATGTGTTAGACTTCACACAAACATAGAGACTTTGCACGAGTAGAGTATATATATATATATATATATTATTTTTATTGAAAATCTCAATTTTTATGGTTCAAGAAAAAAAAAGTATTTAACAAATACAATTTCACTTACGTCCTATTTATTAAATAATATGATTTCATAATATATTTAAAAATTACTTATACAAATGAAAATATACGTTCGTTATGATATTATTTGCATACAAATAATTCGAAACAGTTTAACAATATCCATATCTGCTCTTTTCTTTGTTTGTTTCCTTTGTTTTTTTTTTTTTTTTAATTAGTTTGGTTGCTACTTTTGACCAATTTTAATATATTCTTATTTTTGTAAAGAAGGATTAAAAAAATTTAAATAATTGCAACGAAATTATAATAAAAGAAAAGGAAAATTTAATACTTATTGGATAAACTCTTCAAGCTACATCAATATGCATAAAATCCATTTTCTCCTTTTGCTCGACATTTCTTCTCCGGGTTTATTTTTTATTTTTATTTTTTAAATTATAGGAATTACTCTACTGTTTGAGAAGAATTGGTCGAAGTATCTTAGGATTAATTCACTTATATACTTATTTTGGTTAATTTTTTTAACGGTTGCTTCATGAATCCTCGGGGAATTTTGGAACCCGAACTCGAACCCTTTGCTCCTTTTCCGACATGGTTAGATGGTCCTTCCAAGCTCTCTCATGCTTTTGGAAACAAAAACACTTCAATAATTTAGTCAAAAACATATCCACCAACATGCCCATACTCCACTAACAAGAATCCAACCCACATCACCTTTTTTCCAAAAAAGATTCAAAACCCTACAAACACCAAATCATGATGAACACAACCTTCATCCCTCTCTATTCATCTTTTCACATCCCTTCCTCCAAAATTAAAAAAAAAAAAAAAAAAAAAAAAACAAAGAGAGAAAAAGGTGTTCTTATCAAGTGTACTTGTTCTTTGAAAGATAAGAGACAAGTAATCAAATACTTAAGTGTTTCCCAATGGATGGGCCATTTTCATGGAAATTTCTAGACACTCCTGTTTTTCTCTAGAAAGTGAAGTATCAGATGCCTTCCACAAACAACGAAAGCAAGAGTTTGGAAAATTGTTTCATCTATGCCTAACTGGGTTACAAACTATGGATATTATTCTTATATTGTATGGTGTGACCGAAGATCAAATTCTAACTTTTTGGTCGATAACATAGGTTTTAACCCGTTGAAAATGTAGTTGTTGTTTATTTGGGTTGAAGATTGTCAAGATGAAAATGAAACACATTGTAAGGTTGTCATGATAACATAGGTTTTAACCCATTACGAATGGTACCATTGTGAGGTCCTACATCGATCGGAGAGAAGAACAGGTGCCAACAAGGACATATGGCCCTCGAGTCAATAGTGAGATCCCACATCGATTGGAGAGAGGAACAAGTGTCAACATCCTCGCTGGCCCCAAAAGGAGGTGGATTGTGAGATCTCACATCGGTTGGAGAGGAGAACCAAGCATTCTCTATATAAGGGTGTGGAAACCTCTCCCTAGTAGAAGCTTTTAAAAAATGTTGAGTGCAACTTATTGATAGTTTGAATTAGTCAAAATGTTTCTCATTAGTTAATATTTGATTAGTGGTATATTTTATTTTATTATGAAGATTTAGTTAGTTTATATTTTTTTTATTTGGAGGTATTAGTTGTAAATATCAATGCATTTCTCATTCTTAATTCTGTATGGTTTCTTGTATGGTTTCTTGAGTAATAATATTTTAAGATCTATCCACACTGTTGAGGAGTAGATATTGTGTCAGTTGGGCCATTACAAAGGTTACACACACGAGCTTATAAAAAAAAATTAAAAATTAGGGTTTTTGAATGATATGTGAGAAAGAAAAACATGTTGGTGTTATCATCATTTTCATCTTGGTTGTGATGTCTTGTATTTAAAAGAAATGTATAAAACTATATTATTCATTTTCCCCAACTTTTATTCTC
The DNA here is from genome assembly GCF_057944985.1 of Cucurbita pepo subsp. pepo. Classification (NCBI taxonomy): domain Eukaryota; kingdom Viridiplantae; phylum Streptophyta; class Magnoliopsida; order Cucurbitales; family Cucurbitaceae; genus Cucurbita; species Cucurbita pepo. The sequence continues at coordinate 4,622,991 of NC_141801.1, read as the reverse complement.
TCCCTTTTTCTTATTTACAAAATATATTAATTATTAAAATTTAATATTTGGATTCAAATAGTGTAGGTTTTGTTTGGTTGTAGGAAACGTGTGTGCAAATTACCAAACCAGAGTGTTACCTAATATCATCTCACTTTTTTACTCTTTTAATTATTAATTATATGTTTATTTACAACAAAATTAAATATTAATTTTTTTCCACTTGTTCATCGGAAAAAATTAGTGTCTTAAAAAATATATATAATGATTTTTTTTTTTTTTTTTTTTTTTTTGGTTCTAGAATCTATTATTTTAAAACAATCATTATCTTTTTAGAATTTTGTTCATTACAGTATAGTTTAATAAAGGTTCTAAAATGTAACCCCCAAATAATAATAATATATTAAAAAAAAAAAGGCCAAAACAATTATGGCCCCATGATAAAAGTGGCTAATTTAGGAAATGATCATAAGTTTATAAACAAATAATACTCTCTCCATTGGGATGAGGCTTCTCGAGAAAGCCCAAAACAAAGCCATGAAAGCTTATACTCAAAATGGACAATATCATACCATTGTGGAGAGTCCGAGGAGGACAATATCTGCTAACGGTAGATATGGTGGGCTGTTACAAATGGTATTAGAGTCATACCCTATAAACTTAGTTGTGTCAATAGATTGGTAAATCTATCCTCAAATGTCGAACAAATAACTCCAAAAGAAAAAGGAGTTGAGCCTCGATTAAGGGGAGGAGGCGTAGGAGTCAGTTGTGTCAATAGATTGGTACAGATGTCGAACAAAGAACTCCAAAAGAAAAGGAGTTTGTCAATAGATTGGTACAGATGTCGAACAAAGAACTCCAAAAGAAAAGGAGTCGAGCCTCGATTAAGGGAGGAGGCGTACTTTGTTCAAATAGAGGTGTTGGATGATGAAAGTCTCACATCCCCTAATTTAGGGAATGATCATGAGTTTAGAAACATAAAAAAGGAGAGGGAGACATTATCAAAATAAATAAATAATTTATAAGAAGATTTCCTAATAAACATATATAATAAAAATAATAAAATACGTAAATCCAGATAAATAAATAATTAGAGGAATAAATGGTATTTTGTTGATTTATTCAAACCATTTTAGAAGGAAAAATTTCAAAGAATCTTAAATTGGGCATTGAAAACCTTTTTAGGTACACATTGAATTAAACACACTCTACAATTCTGCCACGTGTTCTTCGAGAAGGAATGGGTCTATAACCCATTCTCAACTGACACGTCAGCTACACTCTTTCCTTTTCCTTTTTCTTTTTTTTCTTTTTTTAATCATATTAATTACTTCCTTTTCCCAAAAATATTTAGACTAATCATGCAATACCTTTTATCCTAACTAAAATTCTAACCTAAACTTATACGACACTCTATCGAAAAAAATAAATCAAAAGTAGGAATCTTCCCGTTCAAGTCGATATTGTTCACCTCAACATCTTTACTAGCATATCGGGATGGTTTTGATACCATATATAATGGTCCAAGTTCATCGCTAGTAGATACGGTTGGATGATGAAAGTCACACATCGCTAGTAGATACTGTGTGAAACCTTTTGGGGAAGCCCAAAGTAAAGCCACAAGAGCTTATGCTCAAAGTGGACATTATCATACCATTGTGGAGAGTCGTGTTTATCTAACAAATACTATTAATTGTACTCGACAATTAAGTCCTTCCAAATAAATTTAAGTTTATCCAATAAATTGTAATTTAATTTTGATCAAAATAATAGACGTCGATTTTGTCACGTAACATGTCATCGTTGAACTTGTTGTAATTATAAACATATATTTAATATAAAATTTATGGAATTTCAACCTACGTTCTTTTTATATATATAAAAACTAAAATAAATAATGAAATTGAAATTAAACTAGGGTTAAATTTGATAGGCCTTATCAAGTTGAAGGGTAATTTTGATTTTATCTTCCAAAAACTTACTAGGTGGTAAAGGGTGAATAATTATAGTAACCACATTTTACAAACTATATGCATTAATATTAAATATACGAATTTAACACTTAATTTTCATACACCAGCTGTCCCCCACATTAATTATAATATATAGTCTTTATATTTAATGCATGTAACATAGGTGACAATTTGGGCATCTCTTGCTTATGTCACCTCATTTTGCTAGGGGCACTTAGCCGCCAATTAAAATTATCAGTATAAATTGTCAATTATTTCTCAATTTAATTACAATTTTCATAATAAATAATTTCCTATATATTTTATTTCAATTTATTTTTTCCAATTTTGGTCATCCTATCATAAAGTTAAAAAAAAAAAATAGAAAATTATGATTAATTATATTTCGCTTATTTCTAATTTTACAACACATTATTAATTAAGATGGATTATTTATTTAGTAATTAATTACGATCATAGTTTTCTCTATCCATCCATACATTAATAAAATATGAACGCTTTTATTATTTTTAATCAATATTTTATATTATTTTATTTAATAATTCATTCAAAAGAAAGAAAAAAAAAAGTGCTCAATAAATGTTTAATTATGTAAAATTATACATATTTCATTCAATAACTTATACTACAATTAATTAAATAGATTAAAAAATTTGAAATATTCCTAATTCATGGAATAAATTTAAAAAAAAAGAAAAAGAAAAAGAAAAAGGTAGACGCCAGGTGTCGGAGTGTAGTGACAAATATCCTCAATCATTGCAGAACAGAAATTGTGACTTTCCATTGAACCCTCACGAACATGTCCAGTCACGCTGACGCACAATGCCACGCGGAGGATACTCATTGAAAAGAGTGATTTAAATATGCTACGTGGCAGTCGAGAGGGGTGGGAGAGGCTGCGGCGGCGCGTGGGGTGGTGGCGCTAATATTAAGGAGGCGTTGTTGACATTTGAGATTAGGATTTTGTTGGAGGAAGTGAACCGGCGTTGGAGAAAAAGATAGAATGGTTTTGAGTGGTGAGGGATAAAAAGTGAAGGTTATGGGTCACCAAACCACACGACTTTTTAATCCCATTTATGGCTCAGTTTGACTTTTTCCGATAGTCTTCCAGTTAATTTAAAAATATCCCGTTATTATTTATTATATTAATAACTAAAATTTCATATAATTAAAATATTAAATACTTTAATTATAAATATTAAATATTTTTAATCATCATCGTAAGCTTAAAAATATGGTAGGATAAAGTTGGATTATAACCTTATTTTTTGAATAAATGGAGTTGAATTACCTAATTTTTTTTAAAACAATTCAACTTAATTCATATAGTAATAATAATAATAACAATCCAATCTCAATGTTTATAGTTTGAGTTGAGTAGTTTAAATTGATTGAACTTGAAAGAATCTGAAACTATAGCTTGAGCTATATGACAATGGTATCATTTAATGACCAAAATATATGTGTTTCTCTCTTAAAATAAAAAGTTTATTCCTAATAGTTAGAGAGAGAAAGAGGTATATATTTATAAATATTAGAAAATTCAAATTCTAAATTTTAAACTAAAATACACAATATTTAAAATGAACCTACTTTTCAATTTTAAGGTGGAAACCAAACAAAAATAAGTTAGTTATTATTGTCACAAAATATACTTAATTATTCAAAAAAAAAAAAGAAAAAAATATTTAAAAAATATTTATTTGTACAAAATGACAAACCTTTTTCATTTTATTTTTCCTTATTTGATCTTTTCTATTTTCATATATCAATCATTTTCATTATGTAGCCAAAATTATATATATATTAAGGGGGTGATTTTTTTAGCCAACAAACTTGACTTTTATACATGTGTAAAAGCTCGAATTTAATTTCTTCTATTTCCCTTTAATTTGACCTTTATTATTCTTTTCTTAATTTTTATATATAAAAAAGTATATATATGTAGAGGATGATTGGAGTCTCACGTAATTTAATTAAAGAAAAAATTATAAATATATAAATGAGTGACATTATTTTTATTTATTTGAACTTTTAAAGGACCAAAAATAAAATTATGAAAATTTATGCTTATAATAAATAAAATTAAACAGCATAATAACACATCCAAAATAAAATTAATATTCTTAATTCGTTGACTTGGTTTACCAATTCCAATATTTGACCATCCAAATTCCCCCGACCGGATGTCTGGTCCATAAACACACAATGAAACGACGCCGTTTCAGTGCCCCCGAATTAACGTGTGGAGTTTAAACGCCGCAAAAAAGAGAGAAAAAAAAGTAATAATTAAAAATGAAAATAAAATCGTGGGTCTTTTACCGGCTATCACCAAATTCATCTACCTTGTTACTGGCACCCCCGGTATCCCGGTTCCTTAAGATAGTTCTATCTCTCTCCACCACGTGGCAGCATCCTATTCCCTCTCAATGTATATATTCACCTTCCCCTCTCCATGCATTTGAGAAAATAATTCCAAAACTATTTTTCATTTATTTTCATTTACAATTCTAATATTTTTCAAACGATTTATTTTCTTGCGGTTTCGATTCTTGAATGAGAGGCGCACAAGGCGGAGGAGCTATGGTGATGGAGCGGCCCGGCAGATTAAATCGAAGGCGATTTGGAGCGTACTTGCAGTCCGATCCGGCGATTTTTTCCGGTAGCGATTACGAGTTCTCTTCACGGCATAGCAGTGCGGTGAGTCCGGTGTATAACTACCACAAATCGCCGGCGAGTAGTGACGCTTCGCCGTCCTTGATGTCGCCGTGGAATCAATCGGCTTCTCCGTATTCGAAATCGCCCTGGATTGTTACGTCGAGGATGAATTTGTACGATGATGAATTTTACGCTCGGAATGGATTGATTGGATCTCTGGTTAGAGAGGAAGGTCATGTGTATTCGTTGGCTGTGGCAGGGGATTTGTTGTACACTGGATCGGATAGCAAGAACATTCGCGTGTGGAAGAATTTGAAGGAGTATACAGGATTTAAATCGAGTAGTGGATTAGTGAAATCGATTATCTTCTGCGCAGACAGGATTTTCACCGGACATCAAGACGGAAAAATTCGAATCTGGAAAGTTTCGTCGAAGAATCCGAAATCTCATAGCCGAATTGGAAGCCTACCGACATTGAAGGAATTCGTGAAGAGCTCGATGAATCCGAGAAATTACGTGAAAGTTCGTCGCCATCACAACGTCCTTCGTATTAGGCATTTCGACGCCATTTCATCGATGAGCTTGAACGAAGAGTTAGGGCTTTTGTACTCTGGATCTTGGGACAAAACGATGAAGGTCTGGCGAATCTCGAATTCGAAATGTCTAGAATCAATTAGCGCTCACGATGACGCCGTGAACGCCGTCGCATCGGGATTAGAAAGCCTTGTTTTCACTGGATCTGCCGATGGAACAGTGAAGGTTTGGCGAAGGGAGATGCAGGGGAAAGGTACGAAGCATTTTCTGGTTCATGTGTTACTGAAACAGGAAAATGCGGTGACGGCCTTGGCGGTGAATCGGCATTCGGCGGTGTTGTACAGCGGTTCGTCGGATGGAGTGGTGAATTACTGGGAGAGCGAGAAGCAGTTGTCGCACGGCGGCATCCTCCGCGGCCATAAACTGGCGGTGCTCTGTTTAGCGACGGCCGGAAACATGATGTTCAGCGGATCCGCAGATAAAAACATTTGCGTTTGGCGGAGAGAAGAGAATAGCGGATCTCATACGTGCTTGTCGATTCTGACCGGCCACGCAGGTCCAGTCAAATGCTTAGCGGTTAAGGAAGATAAAGAAGAATCACCATCGCTGCCGGAGGAAACCGCAGCCAGGAAGCTCTATAACAGTAGCCGACGGTGGATTGTATACAGTGGAAGCCTGGATCGGTCGGTGAAGGTGTGGCGAGTGGCGGAGAACGCGCCAGAGCTGTTCAAGCTCCGGGAAGCGGAGCGGCCGTACAAGTAGAAAAGGCAAAACAGAAAAGAAAGTACTGGGCGTTCCGATTTGCATGGCGCTTGGGGTTGTTGAAGAAGGTCAGATATGGTGCAGAAGGGTGTACGGAAATGGAATGCAGTGCTCCAACGAAAACCCGCCACGTGGATTCTTTGAATCGATGAGCCGAATGCAGTTTTTTTTGTTTTTTTTTTTAAATAATTGATTTTTTGTGAATATGAAAATGAAAATTTAATGTTTGAAATTGGAAGGGTAAAGCCGACATATGGACATACATTATTTGTGTGTCGTGTCGGAAGAGTTGCGTATATACATATTTTTTTTCTTTTCTTGTGTACATAAATTTTACGCCACATAGGGACACAAATGTCTTATGGCTTATCCTTCAAGTTATTTAAAGCTGTAATATTCCTTTTACACTTTTTTATATTTTATATTTTATATTTTTTTTTATTTTTTTATTTTTTATAATTATACCCCATTTTCAACTTACCCGTATTTATTGAAAAACATTAACGATAATTTTATTTATTTCATAAAAATTTATTTATTGAAAAAACGAGATTATAAGACTTAAATCTTCATTGACTTTTTGAAAACTTTGTGTCATAAATGGAAACGCATTCCCCTCTTTCTCCCCTACATAATTATTATATATATATAAAAGAAAATTATATGACTTTTTTATCCTTAATCTAAAATTAATTAATCATGGACTTAGTTGACATAACCTTCCTAACAGATAAAAGGATCGAATTTACCTAAACCCACAAAAAGAGTTATATAGTGCCGAATTTACCCTTAAACCCACAAAAAGAGTTATATAGTGTTTATTTAAATTTTCAAGAGATACTTTGATAGACACTTTGAGAGTGGAGCATGTTGAGTTCTTATTCATCTCTCTAGAGTTGTCATACCGATGTCACGGTTGAAATCAAAGCCATATTACTTGCTTTAAGTCCATGTTCTACTTACATGCTTGCTTTAAGTCCATGTGCTACTTACATGGATGATACGTGTCTTTCTGAACTAGTTTTTTAATGAGTTAAGAGATTCAAAATTCGTATCTTTCTGAACTAGTTTTTCAATGAGTTAAGAGATTCAAAATTCGTGTCTTTCTGAACTAGTTTTTGAATGAGTTAAGAGATTCAAAATTCTTGAAATTTCTCTAATACGTCACAATTCAAGCCAAAATAGGGTTAGTATCGAAATTGAGACAAAAAAAAGTCAAACGGACGGAAAAATAGAGCTCACACTCTGCATTCAGTTGTAGCAACTGAGTATTTTCCCTCATTGAATTTTGAAGTTTAGGCATCCCCGAGAGAGAGATATTAAACCCAAAGGAACTTGGTTCAGATTGTCTTCCCAAATTGGTCGGCATACAATCAATCGGCCCCTATTACCTCAAATAGTTGGTAAGTTCTTGCTCTCTTTGGGTGTAGGATCTGTCGTTGCCATGGGTCACTAAAAGGGGATCACCACAACCAAGCAGTTTGGTTAAATCTTGCATGGATTGTTGTCCAAAAAGTGGGTCGGACAAAAATCTAAGAAGGGAAGGGGCGAGTTCCAGCGAACCGAGTAAAGAAGAACCTCTGAGTCGGTTTCGGTTTCTAAGAATAGATCAAGTACGCTAAGGCCTAAATATGCGACCTAGCCTAATGTCATGATTGTACTTTTTCAATTGTGCGGTGTCGTGATCTTGACATAGAAGTTTAGATCATCTATTGTATGTGAGACCAGATGGGCCTCCCATTTACTGAAATACAAGAATGAAGATTGCATTATGCGTGGCACAAGGTCTCACTTTCTTGCAAGAAGAGGGACCTTTTCAGGTGAGATAGCTCGTTGTTTAATATTTACTATAACGAACGGCCAACAACGTTTAGAAGTTTATTTACTTGATTTCCTCATTTGAATGAATACTACTTAACTTAGAATTGTGTTCTTATTAATTAATGTAGGTCCTTGGTAGGATAGCCCTAGCCCTAGCCCACAATGATTGAGTAGTTGTTGTTGTAGTGTGCAGTTTCGTATTCATTTTGGTAAGTCAACGAACAGCTAGTCCAACGTTCAAATTATCATCGGAATAATGTTGAGATTAATTGGGAGAGAGTGTCACAATCTACGATGCTATTGTATCCTTAAAAAATTTATTTAAGACGTCGACTAGTTCAATTGAGAGAGAGAGAGCCACTCTTACTATGAAAACAATAGGTTGCGCCTACACGGAGACGGATAAGGCGGCGACACAGGCACCCAACTGACCAAGTAAGAGTTGATACAAGGCAAGTGTCATTTAGTTGGTGAAAAAATTGGTCTAACATTAAAACAAAAATACATCAGAGGACAGTATCATTTTACTCGCAGGTCAGTGAAAGAAGATAATATGTACTTTGGAAAATGGGTTGATGTTGGAAAATTGAGGTTATGCAAAGCCTTGGTTGATCTTTTGTAGCTTCTACGTATGTTACGATGTGGTGAAGATATTGATGAAGAGGCAAATCCTTCGAGAATTAATTTTTGGATTGATTAGATCCTTATCTGAGTGGGAGAACGGTTAGCTTGTGGAGTCTGACATTTACTAATTAATAAAGTTTACTTAGTAGTTAAAGTAAGTTCTTCGTCAAATGTATGTTTTAATCAGAACAACAAAAAGAATTGAAAAACATATGTTTAGGGTTCTTCAAGTTGTTTTTTTCTAATTCAGTTATTTGTTTCGAAGTATTTCGATCGAGGGTTAAAATTAACATCTAGTATCAGAGCTATGATGTCGAAATAAATTCCATCACCACTAAGAGTTACCGAAGGAGATGTAACAATAATAAAAAGTGAAAATGAGAAGAGTAAAAACACTACAGTATTGTTACTCATGAAGAGTAACTACCCAACATAGTCGATGAAGATGTGTGTTAATTTATAGGCACAAGACATGCGAGACACTATTAAGTATGGTGACAACGTTTGAGGAGTGTAATGACAATATGACTCTTGCTGCCATTTACCAATTAAACTTGGAGGACATCATTCTTATGTTGGTAGAGAAGAACTCGGCAAAGGCAGCGTGAGAGAGGTTACAAACAATGCAAATAAGTGTGGACAAAGTCAAGGAAGCAAAGGTATAGACCTTGAAGAGTTAGTTCGAGCTATCTGCATGAAGGACAGTGAGTTGCTGGATGACTTTGCCATGACATTGACGACAATCATCGCTGGCATCTGCTCGTTAGACAACAAGGTGGAGGAGATCTCTATCGTCAAGAAGTTCCTTCAAGTCGTCCCCCAAGGTTCATGCAAATCATTACCTCCATCGAGCAATTTGGCGACCTTAAGAACATATCACATGAGGTCATTGGTTATCCTAAGGTCCATGAGAAGAGACTTCGTGCTTATAACGTAGAGAGGAAGAGAAACACCTCTTACTCACACACGATGAGTGGCTTGCATGAAAAGAAAAAAGAAAGAAAAATGTAGCTAATTCTTTCTTTTAAGGTACGAAGGGACGTGATAGCCACAATAAAGAAAACAAAGGTAGTAGGCGTTGGCACAAATGTGGTGGCAGAGGAGGCTGTGACAACCATTCACAAACCCTTAGAAAGAACAAGTACATGATCAAGTGTTATTCTTATGAAAAATACGGGCATTGTGCAGTAGAACTTTGCAACAAGAAAGCGATGAGGAGGCAAACCTCACATTCATGCATGAGCAAGGGCTCGCATTGATGTTGGACGAGAAGACGTCCAACCTGTTCGTGCTCTACTAAGAGATGGTTATGACGAACCTTCTCACAAATAGAGAAGATCAAGTGGAGATCAACACGTAGGACCTAAACAACGAGGTAAGCAACTTCATGATCAGAGATCGAGTAAAGCAAAGAGCATGATGAGAAGCTCATTGGGGATGTTAGTTTGGCGACGGATCAATATGTACCTATGCATAATTTCTGGGTATCACGAGCCTGAAAAATGTGACCTCATTCTAATTCCAACATTGACGAACTTAAGGGGCACATTGAAAGATGATCGTTATCAAATTTTTATCTACATAGAGTTAGGTGGCAAACTTAAGTAGGTCCACAATACTAAGGCTAAGTTATAGGGGACGGATCTTTTCACAACCCAACCCGAAACTTTTCACAACCCAACCCAACCCTCTATTTTCGGGTTGGGTTCGAGTTGGGTTACCAAATTTTTTTTTTTAAGTTTTATTTATCCACAATTTATAATTATTTGGTTATAATCTTAGATAAAATATATTAAAATTTCACGTACAAACACAAATAAATCTATAATTATTGACAAAAAAAAAAAAAAAAAAAAAACTAGCGAAAATGGTAATATATTAACATAGTTCAACATTATCCTAAAACTATAAATAACTATATATCGATATCTTTTGAAAATTATAATTATTCGGATACAATCTTAGATAAAATATATTAAAAATTCACATACAAACACAAATCAATCTATAATTATTGAAAAAAAAACAAACAAATTCAATAAAAAAAACGAGCGAATATTGTAACATATTAACATAGTTCAACATTATCATAAAACTATAAATAACTATATACCGATATTTCTTGAAATTTATAATTATTGGATATAAAATATATTAAAAATTTACATATAAACACGAATCAATCTATAATTATTGATAAAAAAAAAAAAAACAAATTCAGTACCACTCGGGCAAACCCATAAATACAAAAAAATTATTAATGTATTTTGTATATTTTTGTTTGGCTTGGGTCAACCCAAAAGTTTTGCTCATGAACCCGAAACCGAACCGATTCAGTTCGGGTTCAAAAAAATGGACACAACCCTACCCGAAATGCTAATCCAAACCAACCCAACCATTATAGTTCGGGTTGGGTTGGTCCGAGTTGTCGGGGTGTCGGGTTGAATGTACACCCCTATGATATAGCATAATATGCCACAAAGTCTACATTACAAATAATTCTAGCATGCTTAAACCCTAATAAAAGAAAGAATTTAATGTGAGTTACACTTTGGAACTAGTTTAATAAAAAAAAAAAAAGCCTAATTTGGAGGCGGTCTCCCGAAATTCAGAGTCCAAAGAACCCAAATCCCTATAGCCCTTACTCAATCTTCTTCGTCTACCTCCGAATTCGCGGTTGCAGACTCGCCATCGCCGCCAAATTCGCCGAATCCTCTGAACCAACGATGTCGTACGATGACGTGGAGATAGAAGACATGGAGTGGAACGAGGAGCTGCAGGCCTTCACGTACCCATGCCCCTGCGGCGACTTGTTCCAAATCACGAAGGAGGATCTTAAGCTCGGCGAAGAGATTGCTCGGTGTCCTAGCTGCTCTCTTTACATCACTGTCATCTACAACATGGAAGATTTTCTCGGAGACTCTGTTCAGAAGAATAACACCGGACTTCAGCCTTCTAAACAACGGCCTACCGTTGTCGCTTAAGAATTCAGGTTATTTACCGATCAACTTGTTTGTTGTCGCCGGAATATTCAGACGAAGTTATTCTCCCTTTTTCCTTTTCTTTTTAGATGCGTTTGGTGGTTCCTTTTAGGCTACCTTGTTCATACGTCCATATTTTGATATGCCTATTTTCTAATTCGATGTGTAAATGGGAGGATAGTTAACTCGAACCTGGAATTTCCTTACGTTTTAGAATTTAGGTGGTAAAATTTGTGAATGGAGGAGGCTTTCGTTTTGGGATTGGATATAGATAATGTTGCTTCGCCTCCACCTCTCAGGAGGATGATTTCACTTGGTTTGTTGTATAGCTTAGTTTTACATCGACACCAGTTTAGAACTCTGGGCAGGCCTAGCTTTAGCGTACTAAAATTTCCAATTGGTGTTTCCTTTTCTCTGTGGTAAATCGTTCATTGATAAGTTTCTCAGAATGAATACTTTTTTCTTGAAGCATTATGCTTTGTGTTTGTTTGTGTTCATCAAGTCTTTTGGATTTACCATGTGAGGAAATCTTTTTGGTCTTTGTTGATACACTATATCTAAAGCCTCGTGTTTCTTCTCTCAGTTAAATTCTCTATGGAAAAGGTAGCTCTGATTGACTCTAACCGCAATCAATAATATATCGAATTCTCGAACCTTAGGTGTTTAGTTTGTGATCAATTGTGAATGGAGCAGACTTTCATTTTGCGATTGAGAAAAGAGAATATGTTGCTTTACCACACCCCCTAGGAGGATAATTTCAATTGGTTATTTATTTGGCTTAGTGCAGTAGACATGGCCAGTTCATTACTCTGTATAGGCCATAGCTTTAGCATGTGACTCTTTATCATTACAGTTCCCAATTATTTAGAGAATGGTGATGATGAAGCGGACATCCTGCAACTATGTTCTTTGTTGTTTACCTCATATATGGAAAGGAAAGCCCTGTCAGTTTCTCCAATCTCTGGATTGTTTGGCTTAACCCTTCTTTTTACTTATCAAATGGTGCAATATAGAAAAAATTATTGTTGATTTCTTTTCTGTAATAAAATCAAATGTTCGGAGATGAATTTTTGAAAAAGCACATGTTTTTGAGAGTATTATGCAATTGTGTTGGTTTGTGTTCATTATAAAACTATGTTCTCTACGTTAGCTTTATATGGTTGCTCCTTTTTTCAGAGTGCTCGGTGATGAATCATGGTGTCACCACTGCAGCTGCACTTGTTGCAGATGAAATTTTGTCAGCAAAATTCTGAGGTCTTCGTTGCCATTAAAGTTTATTCCTTTTCTTTTATTTTTTTTTATCAGAATTATCCATAAAATAGAGGAAGGTAGAGTTGTATGCGGAAAAGTTCATCAAAGTACTATTTTTGTTCCTTATACATGGATCTTTGATCTTTTCACACGATAATTGTTTTGAGTTGAGATTTCCTTGGTCCATCGTCTGATAATGGATAACTCAGACATAAAATAGATTAAGTTCCCTAATTATGTATTTAAACTTTTGATTGAAAGGGTAATGACTTGTTACTTTTTCTGTTCTCATTTGTCTCTCTTAGCTCTTCTGGATTCTGTTCACATTTGTTTATTGCCCTGTTTCCATATTAGATTATATGATGGATTGATCGAAGTGTGTGAACTCATCAAAACAATCAACTTACTTAAGGGGACAGTGGCAGAGGCACTGAAAACCCCTTCTTATAAATGCAGATTAGCTTGGTTTCTTGGAAGTTCGGTTGAATTAGATGTTGAAAGCAATTCAAGGTGTGTTATTATCTTCCTATTTAGAATTGTTTATCTTCGGACTTTAGGGATGTGCTTCTTCTAACTACCATGGGTTGATCTAATGATCAATAAAAATCAGGTAAATAACAAAGCATTAAGAGATACAAGTCATGGTAGTCAATACTCATTAATTTTTGTTACTTCTTTAATCTTTCCGCTGATAAAAAGTATGATTTATTAGGGAGATTTTGCAAGAGAATCTTGATATTTAGATTGTGTAAATAGTGCTGACAGTTCTCTATGTAATAGGAGCTTTAATATTTTTGTTTACGTATAACCCAATGTTTAGGGGTTAAACCCAATGTTGTTACGTATAATATGATAGTACATGGATATTTTTTGAGGGAGAGTTGAAAGGGACAATGCTATTTTTAGAACCTTGAATAGAAACCCGTCAATGGTGCTCTCTGCTGTAACTCAAAGAAGAAACCATCTTGACATCCCACTTTAGTTGGGAGGAAAACGAAACATTCTTTACAAGGATGCGAAAATCTCTCTTTAGCAGACGCTTTTTTAAAACCTTGAGGGGAAACCTGGAAGGGAAAGCCCAAAGAGTACAATATCGGCTAGCGGTGAGCTTGGGCTGTTACACTATCAGTCTCTTTTTCCCTTTGTTTGCAAAGTTAGAGATCATGGACCTAAACAATTAAGCCAACATGTTATGAAGTTTACATTCCATCTTTATTCATGCCAATTGGAGCTTCTTTCCGTGCTCGTCTTTGCTCAAACGAGCAGGACTGTCTGCCAGATTCATCTTTTCCTTTATCATTGACACGATTACAATAGAGAAAGGAAGGGGCAAGAGATAAGATTATCAAAGCCTTTATGACAAATTCGAAATGGGTATTTAAAGGTAGAGGTCAAGAAAAGTTCAAAAGCTTTATTATTAGCGATTCCTTCACAGTTTTTTCAGTTAGTTTGAAACAAAAGTTTCCCCCACTTAGCATTTGCTTTTGATTTCTACTTTTTCTTTCAATGTGCAGTTATGGCCAATAACCATTCTCTGAAGGCAGCACTAAATCTTCACCTTTTACGACCATTAGCTTTCGGTAATGTCTAGAACCACACTACCTTGAATTGCTAGCTTTCACTATCCCTATTTTCATTGGCTTGGCTGCATTAAACTCTGCTGAATGAGTCTATTTATGTTTTCTTTTTAAATTTTTAGGACGTTTTAAATCTTTACCATCAAGATCACTCAATATTATCTTTATAGTTTTTCTCGCAGTTAGTGTGATCCATCTCAAGATATCCATATAATCATGTCTATACTTTAGAAAAGATTACAGAAACTTTGACACTCCGAATAATTTACTCATATTGGAATCATAACATAATTCGATTGCATCTCAACTTAGAATAGAGTGTTTGTGCTTCCTAGATCTTCACCTTATTATTACTTTTGTACATTCTACATTGGAAGCAGCAATGATTTTAGGATTAACAATTCCAAAATCTTGTATTGGTTCATGTTCTTCATTTTGCATCTAGTTTTTGAACTAACCCATCAGTCTCCCAATCAGAAAACCAATTTTTTAAAGCTCCTTTATCAACCAATTTTTTAAAGCTCCTTTATCAACTTTTGACAACAACTTTCATAGTGGCAACACATGCATTATGCACCAAATACTTGACTAGACAACCATCATGTATTTTTAGGTTGTTCTACAAGCCAAATGAGAGGATATAAAAAATTGCATTGGCTTATAGATCGATTTGATAAGCTAGAGTTTGAGAATATAGGCTTCAATGGGGCAATTTGTACCTCATGTGGCATCTGGTTTTGTATTCACTTTTCTTGGCCTTTGGCACACTGTGAATACAATCAAAACCCATAATCTCAAAGGCTCTTCAAGCTTCAAGGTAAGATTTTGGTACCCTCTTGATCGGCCGCTTTCCAAACTCAAGTATTTGGAGCTCGTTTTCGTGTTCTCTTTTTCAGTATTTGCAATTTTCAGACAATTTTGGGAGTACCCTTTTGTTCATTTGTCTTTCAAAGTCATCAACTTGGAGCATGCAACCATGTTCCTCCACCTTGCCATATTTTCGGGTTTCGCCCTCTACAGCGAGTTGAATAACTCATCAAACTTGTTGTCTGGGGTGGAGGGCATCTTTGCAGCCTGTGTCTTCAGTCAAGAACTGTTCTTGCTTCATTTCCACTCGGCTGACCACAATGGCATTGAAGGCCATTACCATTGGCTCTTGCAGCTCATAGTGTTTGCATCTCTCGTGTCGGTGCTCGTAGTTGCTTGTTGTCCTACTAACTTCCCTGCAGCTCTTGTTGTTTCATTGTTGGTTGTTCTGCAAGGGTGTTGGTTCATGAACATGGGGTTCATGCTATGGGTTCCAAGCCTG
Organism: Cucurbita pepo subsp. pepo; assembly: GCF_057944985.1. Lineage (NCBI taxonomy): Eukaryota > Viridiplantae > Streptophyta > Magnoliopsida > Cucurbitales > Cucurbitaceae > Cucurbita > Cucurbita pepo. The sequence continues at coordinate 4,607,522 of NC_141801.1, read as the reverse complement.
GTTCCTAAGGGCTGCAGCATGAGGATCATTGAAGACAAAATGCTGGGAGCAGTCATTTGTGCAACCAAGGAAGCTGATATGAGGGCTCGAGCACTTGCCAACCTGCAATTCAGTTGGATACTTGCAGGGATTCTTATATTTACTGGATTTATAAGCCTCAGATATACTAAATCTGAAAATTGCAGCTCGAAGATCCAGTTATCGGATTACGAGCAGCTTTGAGTGGCGCAAAAGATTTCAATATGCATTGACACAGCTACCAGCTGCTGGTGAATCAACCGGTCTAAAGATTGTGATTGTTCTGTTTGTTAAAACCATCAATCAGAATATATACATATAGAACTTATGTACATTTTGTAGACTGAAACTTGCTAGATTATGCAACTTTCTTGATGAACTTAGTTTCTTTTTAGTTTTGACTTTTTTTTTTTAATAAGTTTCTCGAGTTCTTGGGTATATTTTAGGAACTTTTCTATTCTACCACACCATGGAATTCCTTTCCTAAAAATCTGTAAAATCTGTAATGAGATCCAACTTGAAAATAAAAGGAAAAGTTAGGAAACTTCGTACCTATTTTATCCTAATGATAGCATTGTGGTTGGGCTCTAATTTACGGAAAGAGTATCAAAATTGTTTGAGAAGTGGAGTAAGTCGAGTTTGACAGAACCACCGTAAATGGAGTAACTCTTTCTTATTTATTTATTTTTTATATTAATGGTAGCTATTTAACCCAAAATTAGAAGAAAAAAAAAATTGTTCTACATCAATTATCTTGAGAAAATGAGGAGTAAGATTCCAATATAAAAGGGACGTCCCTTAGTTTCTTTCATTTCACTTGAACGGTTTGAGAGAATATACTTTTTGATGGCTCCCAGCTAGCATTTTGACTTAATCGAGTTGGATCTATTACGCTTGAATCCTTTCCTACTAGTTTCAACTATTTAGAAGCGGTTTAAAGTTAGTAGGACTACCTTTTAGCTAACTTTTAGCTCGTTTAAATTATTTGGAGTCTAAGTTGAATTATTTTATACAAAATTAGGTGGGATTCCTTTAGGTATAATTAAATTTCAGAGAGCAGCATTAAGCTAGTATAAAGGAGTCGTAGTAGCTTCGGCCTAGGGGTCCTGATGCACTATAATGGTATGAATGAAATGTTATGTTATGTTATGTCATGATAAGTTATGTAATATATGAGATGTCATGATGCACTATAATATATTATGTTAGACCATGATTTGCTATGACATGCTATGAAATGTTTTGAGATAAGGAAAAGTTACGAAGCACAACTCGTGTGCCATGATTTGAAAGTTATGTTTTGATTGAAATGATTTATGAATATTTATGTTGAGTGTGATATGTGGTGAAAGAATGGGAGTTGTCCTGCATGATTTATTACGCCATGATGAAAATATGGAGACCTCATGCATATTTGTATGTACACATGCATCGAGATACTTCCCCTTTATGATGAGTACAAATGCGTACACTGTGAGACAGGAATGACCATCATGCTTAGCATGGTGCAACGACCGTCGCTTTCCCTCCGGGTGTCTAGCTACAACCCAAAAGGAGCTATCTCGACGAGCAGACCGAGGGGGTGTGCGAGCTCGCTTGGTCAGCCTATGCTCGTATGTGTGGGTCATGTGTAGAGAAGCACTACACATCCAATTTGCCTGAGTTGGAAAGTCGCCTAAAAGAAGACGGTTTTAAATGATACGTCCCATCATGTTGCATGTGTTTGCATTTTTCGACCCCAATAATGGGATCACTTATTGACTATTTCTTAAAATACTCAAGCCGTAAAAGCAAAGCACCCCTGTACGATTGACAGCAGTATTACGTTGAAGACAATGGAACTTGGGTTAAGGTAGTTGCATTTTTATTTTATAAATCTTAGGTTAGACTAGGGCATCGTTTTAATCTTTTCATTAGATACTTTTCGTTGTTTTGTTTTAAGGTTCTAAGGCAAGGCACCCTCCATTCTTATTAATATGTTCATCAAAATTTAACTTGGAAGTCATATGTCACATATTTAAAAACATGAGGCACGTTTAGTTGGATCGAAATAAAGAATTGAAAAAGGAATCCATTTAGATTAAAGAACACTTTTCATCTTTAAACTTTCAATGATAAAAATCTATTTTCTGAACTATAGTTTACAACAATTTAATTTATATCCTATCAAATTTATAACGATTTAATTCATAAAGTTTGATACCAATAAACTTTAATAGGAGGAAAGATAAGTACAATGGCATTATTTTGGGAAGAGAGAGGATGGTAGAAAGAGGCAAAATGAATATTGTGAATTGTTTAAAGTGAGAGAAACAAATAACTTACAGATTGTGAGAAGTGAAGAACATCATCATCATCATCATCATCATAATCACTCAGACTCCTCCACGAAAGCCTCAACCCGGAGAAGAACAAACCCCACAGCCACTCCAACAAGAACAAGCCCATTGATGATGGCGGCAATCCTGAAAATCTCACCGGCGGCATTACAAGTGGAACCCAGAGCCCCACCGCCGCTTCTGCTCTTTCCCTTTCCCTTCAATGGGCGTTTCAGGGATCCCACAATGTTTGCAAATGACTGATCAGCACAAACGGGAACGCCCAACGAGAAGATGTTGTTGTGAGCTTTCAACCCACCAAAGGAGTTGAGACCAGAAATGTAATGGACAGTGGTGTTCCTCGGCCGCCTCGAGGGGGCGCCTAGCGGGGCGGCGGTGGACATGGTGGGGGAGAGGGTAGCGGATGCGGTGGCCATTGAAGCCTGAAAGAGAATCAAGAGGAGAGATTTGAGGGATGTGAAAATGGGGTGAGATTGAAGATGAAGATTGTTTGTATTTGTATGTATGGAGAAAGGGTGAATGGGGAAATGGATAAGGTGAAAGGAGTATGAGTGGTTCATAAACAGATCACAATTGTGCCAAAGATTTGTGGTATCTTTGAATGTTGGCCAAGGACAAATGTGATTCAAATATCTAAATTTATCTCAATATATATTATTGAGGTAACATAATTACAGTTAAAAAAAAAAAAAAAAAAAAAAAAAAAAAAAAAACACAATCAGTGCAACTCGTGTTTCATTGAACAAAAATTTCATCTAAAAATTGTGGAGTTCGAGTTAGTCTAGGAATGTTACAAACTTTAATGTTGGCTAATTGAGCAATAATGAATCAAGATCAATCATTAATATAAACAAGATCAAGATCTCCAAGACATTAATACAAACAAATGGAATAATGAATGAATAATTTTCAATATCAACCAAAGATTGTCCATCACCTGCTGTACCACTAACTCTATACAAACCCTAGAACTAAGATTATATACAGTTCAAGGAAACAAGGACGTGCAGAACCATTTTTATTCACAAAAGAATTTTCAGCAATCCACAAAACTCCTGCTCGTGTTCATCACTTAAATACTACTTACCAACATCAAAACTGAGGGAACCTGAATGCTACTTTAGGTAAAATCTTGCGATCCTGAGCTGGGGATTGGGGGAGGAATATGCAAGCACTACCTGGATTACAGGTTCCAGAGTACACTGCTCGCTCACTTAACTGCTTGTGAGACGTCCGACTTACCGTGAACCTCCAGAACTAAACTCTGCAGCTCGGGGAAAATCGATACGAGTAATAGTTCGAGTAGTCCATACCCAAGTTGCTTCACACAGATGGTAGACTGCAGATTTACAAAATTCTACTCAAGTTGTTCATTTGTACAGAGATCGAATATGACTAAAACATAAATTTAGAATAATGATAACCCACCTGAGTGAAGTAATAAATATCTTTTGCGCATCTTTTGTACTGCTTGTGCCCTATCAAGCTTACCAAGGGTGTTGGAGCCCCACCTAAAAAGAATGTAATGATAGTCTATTATAAATTGGTCTCCTTCATAGGGGAAATTAAAACATTACAAGATTGTAAACTCATAAATATGATATAATGACTTTCAGTGAAAAAAAGTACCAAAATGTTGCTGTCTTATTTATTTGTAAATCAAAGCAGGCTGACCAAGTAAAGTTAACTGGCCGATTTCACTAACAAAACCAGTGTTGAATCATACTCTCTTTTAACAACACAAAATATACGCAGTCACAATGTTAATTGGAGAGAGATCATAAACACATCAGATGCACACTTTTCACGTCACAGAAATAAAACATTACTGACCTAAAAGCATTTTCTTGACATCACTAGCTCTGCGAGCAGCCTCAAGCTGAAGCTCAAAAGATCCAGGCTTGGGGATCTTACTTCCATCAGTTCGGCTAGTAATAGATTCAGAATCATCTTCACTTTGAGCATTCCTTAATTGTATAAAGAATGTTCCATTGGGCCAGAGAACCTGAAGGAACCATGGTGGAATGAATTTTCATTCCTCATTAAATCATTGGTTTTTATACAACGTAGCATAAATTTTTCATTTCATTGATAAAATGAAAAATTAAAATGATTGTTGCAACAGCTATTTTTCCTCACAGAATCACTCTGATCAAGAGACGGAGATGCATGTCCAATCATTTCAAATTAACAACAATAAAAAGACGTATACTCAATTATAGGATTAGGAATTAGAAGAAAAAAATGAGATGTGACAAATTTTCTGTGTATGAAAATGATGACAATCAATCCAATGCAAAGTACTCCAATTTAATCATTCGGTGTAAGAACACTAATGAATTTTCGGAGTAAGAAAATGATGACAATATTTTCTTTTCATGGCCTCCTAAAAATGCGCCACCAAAAGTTCTACTGTTGGTAACTTAGCTTAGGTTTGTTTGCAATAGTAATTCTTTAGTGTAAAAAGTAAAAAATCCGTAGTATCAGTGGAAATAATGTGACCCATTTCTTGACAAATCTCTGGAAGAAGCTAAAGCAATTTTTTCACAGAATAGACATCAGGAGTCAGGACTCTTGTACTCCTCGTGCTAGGGGAGAGGGAATTCAACCTTTCACTGAATTTGAATACTACACAGTTTACTAAAATCCTTACTAGTTCTGATACTTACATCTTGGACCCATCGAATACCCTGAGCAATGATGTCCTCCCTCCGTAGCCAGTGTATTTGCCTGACAATCCAATCATCAATGGCATCTTCCATAATTAACTGTAATATTTGTTTTGATATCCAAAGGACCTGCCTCCTGCACAAAAATAAAATGAAATATCAATAGAACAATAAAAGTAGAAGCTGTCGGTTATGAAATCTAGGTTCTTGAGCCTCGCATGAAATTTCATACATGCAAAAAGCCATGTAGGTTGTAACAGCATAGAGTTTGAAAATAGAGAATAAAAATACAAACGCTAGATATACAATTTTTGTAGCGGATAAAAATGCTCAAATGGAGAGAGCGGATATAAATATAAAGCGGCCACCAAAAACTATGCAGAAAATATGGTGATGGGGATGGGGGAAGAAAGCAACGTAGGGACAGAAAAGGAGATATAAAAAAAAAACCTCAAACTGAGCAGAAAATATGGAACCTTATCAGCGACCATGGATAATTGAAGTAACATGCTCACGGAAACAACATATCGTAGCCATGGCATTGAAAAGATTCATAGAAGAAAAGGGAAAAGAATGGAACCTTAACCAGCCTCTCCTGTTAAGCTGAAATATCTTGTCAACCAGATTTAGAAGAGGTACGCTAACATTAGGTGGAGTCCACTGCAGAAATATAAATGTTGAACAACCAACAAGTTATAAATAATCAGAGCTATATGCTTGAAACATCAGTTGCATGTCAGAGTGATGAGGTAACTTCATGATTTTTTTTTTCCCAATCAGAACAATTTGTAGGTCATTTTTAAATTGTGCACTGGAGTTAATAAATTACAACAACAATACAGTTCCTTGAAAAGAATGTCTGAAGAAAGTTTTGCAGTCTACCAGATCCATCACAATGAGAAAATGTACTGGTATGTTGTTCAGTTCAGACCGTAACCGATGTGATTTCCAGTGAAAAAAACACGTGCAAAGAGGTGGACACTTAAGGATTCAAGTTTATTTTCAGTAAGTCTAATAGACATTGAAGGCAAGGTTCTCAAAAAATCAAGTTTGACGGCAAGGACATCAATCACATTTTTTTCTGCATCATTTGCGTAGAGAAGTTCAATTCATTTTCTGAGGGATTTCAGTTTTGCTTAATGCTTTCCTGCAGGTATTGCTGATATCCTCCATGAATGCTCTTGTGGTTGGAACGAATTCTCTCTTGAAATGCTCGCAAGCACTCTGCAGAGAAGCAGCTGCCATTTCTTGAGCAATGGCAAAGTATGTTAACAGATCAACACCCAACACCTTTCAGGAAATTCTTGACAATATAATTAAGTCCCCTATTTGGATTTTATGTTGGAATTAATCATCCCTAAGTGAACATTAGGGCTGTAAGAACATCTATCCAGTGTACAGCATCTGGACTCTAGTCCCCAGTCTACAAAAATTTCCTCCAACGCCACTGTTTTTCTTTATTGGTCTTATAGCCAACGAAAACAGTTCGCACGGGGTGTTTCTTTTCATTTTTTACAACTATCTTTTTCATATCCTAAAATCGATCTTAATAATCAAACAGTGAGTCTGGGTTAATAAATACCTCCATTTAAACTCATGTACAGTCTGGATTTGCAATATTCGAGACAGATCATTAAAATAATATTCACCAGGCTTACAACTTGCTGGTCGGTTTGATTGTAAATTGGGTAAGTGGCTGAACATCTACCTTGGTTTACCTCACATAAATCTTACCTCATCATCATTTCGGGATTCAATTATTGAGAAAGTGAAAAAGAGGCTAAAGACTCCCATCTTTTCGGTTCCATCATCTTTTCGGGTTCCACCAATTTATTGAAGGGCAGTAGGCAGACTCGCATCCAAGCTATTCTGGCTAATCTCCCTATTTATTATCCGTCACTTCTTTAAGGATCCCACAAATGCGACTACAAGCTTCGAAATTCTTTTCAGAAATTTCCTCTGGAAAGGCAGCAAGTAGAAAGGGCTCATCACCTTCTAAAATGGGATACTGTTAAGGGCTCTATGGAAGATGGGGGTCTAGGGATTTTGGGTAGAGAGCAGAGGAACGTTTCTCTTTTGGCAAAGTGGACTTGGTGGTTTCACCTTGAAAAGGAGGCTCTTTGGCATTGGGTTATTGAATCCAAGTATGGTTCAACCCATTTTGATTCAGGTCGGATACCCAAACCTTACACTCTTCCAGAGGTCCACTCTTTGAAAGAATGGTATATGCTCCAACGCCTTTCCCCACGGCTTGACGACCTATCCTTCAAAAAAGACACCTCTACACATTCTGAATCATGGATGATCCATCTGTGAAGAACCCTCATGGATGCAGAGATTGATGATTGGGCCCTTTTATCCACGTACTTACAGCCTTCAAGCACTGGCTAGAGCAGAATTGTGGTTATTGGTTTTAAGAAAAAGGCAGTAATTTTTCATCGAAGTTTATGCCAAAGGCTCTCTCCACCATTGAATCAAGCACAACCTCCGGCAATATATCAGCATATACGGTCTGGCTGTTTCCACAAAAAGGTGAAATTCTTCTTATGAAAACTGAGACACTCTTGCATTAAATTTAACGTCTTTGATAAACTACAAAGAAAATCTCCATGGTTATATTTTTTATCCCGTCCTATGTGCTACTGCAATTCAGAAACTCCTATTTGCCTTTTTGGTAGCTGCACCTTTGCTTCTAATTTCTGGGAGCTTTTGAAGGTGCCTTTGACAGGAATTTCTTAGATCGAATGATACTCTGTCTTATATGGGGCATCCTTTCAACAAGGATAAAAAGTTCCTTCAGAATTGTCATGTCCGTGCTTTTTTTTCCCTTCTTTTTTTGGAGTCTTTGGTTGGAACATATTCATAGATAAGACTCGTGATATCGGTTATTTCATTGATTCTACACTAGTCTTAGCTATTACTCAGAGCAAGCTGTCTCCCCCTTTTGTAACTATGGTTTATCTTCCCTCGCTAATTAATAGAGATGTTTTTTGTAAGAAAAAATCAACAGGACCTTCTTCTGTATCCCATTTCACATATCAATGACTTTCTTTATTTAAAAAAAAAAAACATATATATACACACATAGAAATCTTTTTTGTAATGATTTTCTTTTTTGAAACGTATGTTATATAAACTGTCTATTATGTTTAGTCCTCATACAACAAATGAATCATTGATACAACTACAAACATATAAATAACGACAATACGCTTCATGTGTCCTTTGCCTACCCCTATTGACTAACCAAGTAGATAAAATGCTAGATTAAACATGAGTGAAAAAAAAAATGGTATGCAAGATATCTGACAGTTAAATTGCATAAAGCAGGAAAAAGTACGATGTCGTGTAAAGTTGCATTACCTCTGGTGGCATTCCTTCTGGATCTTCAATATTATGTAAAGTTGGAGACAATCCTCCAAGGCTGGCTCCAGACCTCAATTCTAGATCATTTTTCTTGTCAACAACTTTATCCAACTCTCGACCACGTTTGATCACACGAGGGGGAAAGCTCTTGGAGTTTAATTCATTGTCTGAATGCCATCCACTTACATCATGATTTTGACTTCCAATTCTCTCACTTTCCTCGTCAGAAATGTTGTTAGCTACTTCTAAATTATATTGTGCAGAAACATGCTTCCGCAAGTCTGCTGAATTAAATGAGAACTTCCGTTCATAGTTTGATAAGGCACAAGTTTCATCAGAAGGTGACGTTGAACCAACAACCTTACGCATGAAACCATCTGAAACACCTTTAAACTGGCGTACAATGTCATCCACAGCATCATCCACATTGACTGTGATTAAATAGGGTTTAAAATCATCAATAGAAGCAAACAGCAAAGGAAGAGAAGATACATTACTGTTATGTCTTTTTTCCATTTAGAAACTCAAAAATGGAGCCAGGTACAAGATTATATTCCCGCCCCGTCCCACCCCACTTAATATAAATATATTTTCAATACATATTAAAAATAAATAATATATATATACACTTTTTTGGCTATACTAAAAAAATATATTAGTTAATTTTGAACTCTAGTTGTAATATTTAAACTAAAGACTATGTTGTAAATATTTTTTAATAGTCAAAAACTATGTTGTAATATTAAAATTTGAATTTTTAGAAATTATGTTGATAGAACATTATATATATGTTTGCTTATCAAATATATTGATTTATTATGATTTTTTTTACAAATTTTTAATAAAGATTATATTGAAATATGAAAAATTTAAAATAACAATTTTTTTTAAAAGAATAATAAATGGGGGGAAATGACTCGTGGGGAACCTGATCCTGCTCTGATCCCCGCAAAAATAAATGGGGAATTTTGCAGGGATGAAGAATGAAATAGGTGGCGGGGATGGGGACGGGAGGCTTCCCCGCCCCGTTTTCTAGGTATAAACCTAGGCATCTCAATCATACAATATGAACTTCTAGAAAGTTGTGAACTTCTCAATTCCCATTCCGCCCCGTTTTTTAGATATAAACCTAGGCATCTCAATCATACAATATGAACTTCTAGAAAGTTGTGAAGAATGTTGATCAAATTACCCAAAAATAAAGTCAAGTTATATGAAGTGAAGTCAAGTTGCAATTAAGCCACATTAAGAAGAATCAGGCTTCATTTATGCAACAAGGGCTTCAAAATACTTCAAGTACGGTTTCATTTATTCTTAAATGGTTACAAATTTTTTGTAGATGATTAAACTCTAGATTTATGGTGTTTCATTAATGTATTTTAAGTTTTATGATTTTTTATTTACTTTTAGATTCAATTACATAGTGGCTAATTATGGTCATAAAGTAGAAAGGTTATAACTCTTAAAATACCTCATGGAAGGTCAAGGGTTTCATTTTGAGGCTATATAAGGTCATGTATGTTGTCTTTGTAAGAGAAACTTGAAAAATGTAGTAAAAATGAGCACTTGTGCTTTGTTTTAGCTTAGAGCTAAGTTTCTTTGCAATTCTATGTAGTTTAGGTTGCATATTTATAATCATTCAAGCTTGACATGATCTATCTTGTTTATGAACCCTCTAGTGATCCACCTCTATTTGTACATGTTTCTACTCAACCATCTAATACTTAGGTTTATTCTTGATGGTCACCCCTTCATTTACAGGCCGTAAACTAAGGCTTCTTTGACATCAGATCAAGGAACAAATGACGATCTTCCTATAGCTCTTCATAAAGGTAAACGTCAATGCACTTATCATATTTCTTTTTTTGTTTCATATAACAATTTCTCATCTTCTACCTATATAAAGTCTGAATTTGTTCATAAGGTTGTTCATGAAGTTTTATCTCATACTAGTTGGCATGCTGCAATGGTAAAGGAGATGAGTGTCTTAGACGACAATTGTACTTGGGATTCAATTTTAGCCTATTGGCTGGTTGTAAATCAGTATTCAAGGTCAAAGTCAATCCAAATCAATCTGTACTCGGTAAAAAGCTCGCTTGTCGCTAAAGACGACACACAAACTTATGGAAGTACTATTCTTGTACTTTTTCTCTAGTTGTTAAATTGGCTTCTGCCAGGTCATTCATTTCGTTAGCATCTATTCATCACTTGCCCTTGAATCAGCTTGATATTTTTCTTTCTTCGTGGAAATCTTGAAGAAAAGATGTATATGGAACAACCATAAGGCTTTGTTGCTTGGGAGAAATAGAAAGGTATGTCACCTTCGTAAATCCTTATATGGATTTATATGGATTAAAGCAGAGTCCAAATGCATGGTTTGGAAAATTTAGTCAGGTGTTTGAAAACTTTGGAACGAGGATGAGCAAGTAAGATCATTGTCTTTTGCAAGTGATCTGAGAGCGGTGTCATCTTGTTGGTTGTGTATATTGATGATATTGTTATTATTGGCAACGACACATTAGACATTCAACCACTCAAGACCTTACTACATAGTCAAATTCATATAAAAGATTTGGGAATGTTGAATTACTTTCTTGGAATTGGGGTAATAAGAACCAAGAAGGGAATTTTGTTATCATAGAGAAAATATGTACTTAACTAGTTGACTGAAATAGAAAAGTCGGACTAAGCCATGTAGTGTGCCAATGATGGCCAATTTACAACTTACAAAAGAGAGAGAATTATTGAAAATTATTGAAAGATATAGATTGTTGGAATATGCGACCCTTGATTAAGCCAAAAAAAAAAAAAAAAAAAAAAAAACTTGCAGAGGAAGAGCAAAAGTACAAAGAAAATCAACATTGAATTTGTTGCAACAGAATATGCAAAGGTTTTCATACAAAGAATGAACAAGAATGACCACTCACCTGCTAGTGTTCTCATCACTGAGGAAGATTTTCCAAAAGAATAGTTCTGGGAAAAAAAATCATTAAATTCAATTAGGTTTCCAATATCATTTCCTTACGCAAATCCAATGATTTTAATAAAAAAAAATTTAGTATATCCCTGAAATCTTGACGTCTCTAAGATAACAAGTCCATAAAATTACAAGACACTTTTTAAAATATTTTAAATCATTAAAAATTGACACTAACCAAATTGATAAGATTTTGGTGTTAATGCCAATATAAATATTGAAATATGGAACTGAAATCATTGGATTGTCATCTCATCTGGGTTTTAAAATTAATAACACTCATGCTAGACCTTGTTAATCAAAGGAAGTCCAGGGACCATGAGAGGTTTGAAACAATATAACTATAGTAATGGGGCTGATTACCTTTGAGGAAACACTTAAAAAATCCCATACTTCATGCTGCTCGGCAAGATTTGCAATTGATAGTAGCTCCTGGGTAACAATAGTATAGAAAAGCAATCATGATACATAAATTATCAAAATTTACATTAATGAACAACAATAATTGCATCTACGGAAGTTGGAAAATCCAAGGATACCTGCAAATATTTGTCAAGTTGAATGCAACGCTGGTGAACAAAAGCATCTTCTGTGCTTGATGAAAATATTCGTTTGGGAGGCAGGTGCAGTGTATAGTTGGGTATATCTTTAAGATGCCGATGTAAACGCTCAAAATTTCGGTATCTGGAAAAAGAAAAAGTAAAAATAAGCAAAAGCATGAAGGTGACTATAGACTTATTACTTGATTAAAATGTTTGAGGAGCTCTCTCAAATCTTGAGGCACTAAAGATCATTCAATTTCAAATAGAAATGACCAAACACCAATTATGAAGCACTTGCATGCCAAGAAATCTACAAAAAACAGTAAAGGTTTTCGAGATCATTGAAGATTTCAGTTACTTTGTCTTTATTTATTGAGGAATATCAGGAAGAGACCTTCTCTTGACAAACCAAGTTCTTTTATTGGTATCTGTAACAGCTATTGAATACACAGCAAAAGATTTTGAACCAAGCTTCTCAAAGTATGCGCCCATTACCTGCAACGGGGAAAGAAGAACAAAATTGGCATGAAACTTCACTAACTAACTGATTACCCTCAAAACACAAAAGAATGAACTCTCACCCGACTCCTAAGTTTGGGAACAAGTAGTCCTTCTTTTTGAGTTACCATATCTGAGACACTCTTAGAAAGGTGCTCTTCACTATGCTTGCCAAAATTGGGACCAGAGAAATCTGATATAATAGATCTTCCACCTTCTACTGTAGAAGTCTTTTCTACACTGACTTCAGTTTCCAAAGCAGAAGTACTATTGGATCTCTTGAGCTGATTTTTGGTTGCACTAGCAGGAGTAAGATTATCAACACCCCTTAATTTCTTAGCAATAAACTTCCCATCAATAGACAAATCCTTCTGAAAATCCCGAGAAACCTGAAAGCCAATTTTGTTCTCATCACCTGGTTTGGAGGTCAAAATTAGATCAGAATGTCTTTCCAGTGTTTTCCTTACTATCGCCATTTCTTCTGGCCCAATAGAAGCATGATGCTTGTCATTCAACACTTCATCCCTCATTGTTGTTGCGAGCTGCATGCTACTTATTCCAGAATCCTTTTTTGTAACCATAGGGTCAAAATCTCCTACTTTAATGATCTTATTTTCCTTTGTCCTGTAGTTTCGTCCTTTAGTCCACATGTTTTCAAGATTTTCAGGCATAAGAACTTCAGTCCTCCTCTGGGTTGCTGCATTTAATGCACGGCCCCAATCACCATGTCTCAGTTGCAAAGGCTCCTCCTGGAACATGTAACCTGAGGATCTTTCTTGTTGATTGTCAATTTTAGCAAGCTCTGAGCCATTCCCTGGATTTAAAGATGAGTGTTTCAATTTATCCAAATCTTCGTCATGTACGAACCCAGCAGTAGAAGAATGGTCTTTGTCTTGATCTGAAGAATAAGTTGGTTGCTGACTGCCTATAACAGAGTCATTCTCAGCTTTAGTAGCAAGGACAATACATTCGATCACTTCATTTATGTGCCTGATGACAAGAAAAGAAGAAAAAGAGAGAATTAGGGTAAAAAACCACTTCTACAGTCCTTTCAACTACTAGATCATTTAAGACTAGACATATATGCCTAAGAGAATGAGCCCTCCCCAAATTTTTCACAAAGAAAGAACTGATGAGCTGTTTGAAAGATGCACTTTTAAGACTGCTTTCTGGTTCATAAAAATAATAAGCTTCTCACATAAAAAAGCACATTTGGCAAGACAAACCATTTCAAAATAATTTTTTTTAGAAAAAAAAAAAGGAAAAATGTCTCTAAACAACAGAAAACTTTTTTTTTTTCTTTTTCTACCGATTAAACTGAATTATACTTCTATGTTAACATATGGAAAACGTGAAGAAAACATGGAACTGAAAAATATTTTTTGCCTTCTTAATTAAAAATCATAAAATTATATGCATACAGCCTTAAAGAATTTGTATTAGAAAAAGACTATTTTCAAACGACCACCCAAAGACTCTAAATGTACAAGAGCATCTTAGTGCAAACCATTTTCTTATGATATTTTACCACTAGATATCGTTAAAAGAAAACATTATACGGGTCAAGAAGTATGCAAGGCCATATTTTGGTGAAACTTTTTTTTTTCTTCAAAATTTTAAGTGTTTTCAAAATTATGTGGAGGCAGCTGGACCTATACACAGTGTTTCAACAAGAGAGGTGGTTTTACAGCTATTCTTTATTACAACCACCCGATCACCAGATTATTAAGAAAAAGGAAAACATATACAAATCATATATATCATTAGAATGAGCCAAAGGTATACTTTTTTCACCTTATTTTTCATGCAAGAACAGGAAAGTAAATGGTCATATGGAAGAGTAGGTCATCCAAAAGCATACCCAGGACTTGCAAAGTTCATAAGAGGTTGCATCACCAAGCATGTTAAAAGTTCTCGAGCGATGGATCGGACAACAGGACATTGAGTTTCTCTTGGTCTCAGTACTGAAGTCAACACTCCACTCATGAGCCGTTGAAGGACCTGCAGTAGAATAGCAATTAGCAAGGTGCAAGACTCTACCCAAAGAACAATAGATATTTTCACAGAGCACTCCACTCACACCTTGTACTCACTCTCAGGAGACAGCAGTGCCGGATGAAGCTCCTTAGAAGCCATAAGATGGTGTTTCAATCTTTCATCTCTCTCCTTGGAAGATAGTGTTCCCATAACATCAATGCCAATGGCAGCTTGGTTTCTTCTAAAAAGGTCCAGGTGATCACCTACTAAATCAACAACATCCCTGCAACATTTTTATTTAAATACGGTCATAACTCCCCAAACTTCTTAAATACACAACAAAGCAACCTAATATAAATAAAGACTTCTAGAATGTTCCCACCATACAAAAAATAAGCTACCTGGTGAGCAAGTCAACAAGGTTTATCTTCTTCACCCTAACTGCTATCTCTCCAAGGGCATCCATGATTAGAGCGTGTATCTGCTCAGGAAACTCTTTGTCTGGGGTTATTTCTGAATACCATAAGTCCACCACAAAATCCTTCAGTATTTTATCAATGAAATCCTTCATTGCAGCCTCCACAATTGGAGAATCAAGTTTCCTTTTCCACCTTGGTGGCGGAATGGCCGAAGAAAGTCGCAAGTCATTTACAGATAACTGCTTCTTCTCCAGATGAGATAGGTACGTCTGTTGCTGAACAGGTCGCACCTTTCTACGGAACTCTACCTCATTGAACAAAATGCGTAATGCAGAAACTAATAGAATTGCTAGAGGTGCATTCAACCACATTGACTTACTAGTATCTGCATTGGCAAAAGAAAAGGCCCGTCAAAATATCATTACTCAATTTCACTTTATTCTCATTCTCAAATGTCAATACTCGCAACTTCCATAGAACTCGCCCAATAGAAGAAAAAGGGTAAAAGGGTTCTACATTTGAAGAACAGTCCTAGAGTTCAACCAAAGTAATCATCGCAAACGACAAAAGTACCGTAAATTAAAAAAGGTAAACGAATTAACGCACAACTGAAGCAATACAGAGCGATAGACAAAAAGAATTCTTACGCGTCAAAAAATACGAAATCGAGAAAATACACAGAGTCCACCAAACCGTTCGAAGTTTAAACTCCTCGATCAGATCCTGGACGGTCGCCATAGCCTTCATTGCTACTGAAACCCAAAATAAAACCTCTCTAAATCACCTGCAGGCAAAAGTTACCAAGTTCCACATAGAACAGAGTGGGATTAGGATTCAAAAGCAGTATCTCAAATTCAGGAGACGATCGACATCTGCCGTAACTGCCAGAAGAATCCTCCCCGCCGGCACATCGGCTGGAAGGAAAAATCTCAATTATCAAGAACAGGATTCCCAGTGAAAAGGAAGAAGAAGAACATGGAACCCGTTTTCCCGTCGGAATTTATTTACTTTTTGTTTTGTTTTCCTATTTCTTCAGATAAATAAAATAAAATAAAATAAAATAAAATGTGTTGCGTATATATATATTCATACAAACGAGAAATACAATATGCACGGAAATGCTGTGACATTCAGATTACCATAACCGACACGTGTCGGTTTTCCTTTCCCCAACGGACCTTCAACTATCCTTTTTTAAATATTGTTTAATTTGATTTCACAATATATTTTTCTCAACCTTCTCTTAAAAAATTCATTTCCATCTCTATCCTACATTTAATTAGTTGCCTTCTCAATTAAGAAAATCAAACTAAATCGTATTTATAATCTACTCGTAGTTTCATTTAAGATTGAAAAACTTATGTCTAACTTTTTCAAAAGAAGAGAAAGTTGACTCCCGATAGGAGGTCGACTTCAAGAGGACGAGTTCTTAACGTTGGATGATGAAGTTCCACATCGGCCAATTTAAAGAATGATCATGGGTTTATAAACAAATAATACTCTCTCTATTGGTATAATGCCTTTTGGGAAGCCCAAAGCAAAGCCATGAGAGCTTATGCTGAAAGTGGACAATATGAATCGTGTTCATCTAACATGATATCAGAGTCATGCCCTAAACTTAGTCATGTCAATTGATGGGTAAATCCTCAAATATGAATAATCATTTAGACCATGAAAGTCCCACCTCCCCTAATTTAGGGAATGATCATGGGTTTATAAAGCCCAAGAGAATCGTATGATTATAAGTTGTTAAATTAGTATAATATTCTAAAAAATTCTAATAGATTTAATTTTTTTTTAAATAAATTACAAAATATAATGTTTTTTTTTTTTAATTTCACTTATATTTTTATTCGTATTTTACTGGCTAAAAATATAAATGAAAATTTACCGACCCTTCTTCCAAAAATTTCACAATTTGGAAATTGTAATAATTTTAAAATTTTAAATTTTGTAAAAGATAAAGATTTGAATAATCCATAATATTTACACGCTGGATTTTGTGGACAAGAACATGGGTGACCTGGCCACGTCGCCCAACGGTTGGTCCAGCTTTATGATTCGGATCTAAAATGACACCGCTGTCCTTGATAACAATTTATTTTATTCGGTGTAGTGAGGGGTGTAAGTGGAAATAAACAAATCAAAGAAAATTTTGAACGTAATTTATTATTAAACCTAAAATAAAAATCACCATACCTAAAATAAAACATAATGATATATATATATATATACTTCACATGTTATCTCATTCTCATTGGTACGTAAGGCCGTTATCTCTCGACTAGAATTTGTACGAGTCTTTTCTTGTAACTCTGACTCTCGTCTTTTTGCATGCAAGTGCTCGTAGTCTATTACGTGGGTTTAATTAGTCTTGTACTTACAAACTATGGTTATATGAAACCTATTATGCATGATGGAAATGAATAGTAGTAGAGTTAATCGATATGCTATCATTCGATCCAGTTTAGAATTTTGAAGGGTTCGATGAGGTGCATGCTTAACTTGCCTTTACGCTTGAGTCTTGAAACACCCTTCATGGACACTATCTTTTAAGGTTATCTTATCATGTATGTCAAATTTCAGGTTTCTATGTCTTATATCAGCGCAACTTTTTTGTTTATTATGGACCGTACACAAGTCATCTTGATCTTTTGTTGACCTCATTTGTGGCTTGAACCAACTCCAATCTGTCACGATATGATTTTTGAGGTTTTCAACTGCTTTGATATCAATTTGTCACGACCCGATTTTTTAGGTTTCGAATCTCAAACAAGTATTTTTGGCTTAAGATATTTGATCAATAAAGTAATTTGAATCTTACTTAGTGATTTCTTATCATTAAGGCTAAGTGTTCTTACCATTCCTTTGCAATTCAATGTAGTTTAGATTGAATGTTTAAAATCATTCAAGTTACAAATGATCGATTTTGCTTATGAAGTTATTTGAATCTTAAATAAGTATTCTTACCTTAAGATGTTCGATCAACAAGATTGTAACAACCCTAAATTCCTACACACTCAGAGTCGCTACTAATGTCTCATGCTCATTTATAATGCAAAAATTTAACTCTTACATTAACATCATTTATAACGTAAACTTCGAAAAGCGCTTAAAACAACTTCTTCTCTGGAAAACACAACTATGATCTTACGTGTTTAAAAACGAAAATACTGAAATTTAGAGAAAATAAAAACAAACAAAATAATTTAAAACAATGAAATGCAAAACAACCTATTCTAACCTAGGACTAGGAATTTAAATATGAGTCTACCCTATGCACGTGCCACAGTCTCTGCTCGCGATGCCACCGTCATCCGTACAAGTGCGCTTTGCCTTTACTGAAAAAAATGATGTGGCACACGGCCTAAGTATTTCGAAGAATACTCAGTAAGTAGCCCCACTATACGGGGCCATGCAAATGCAAACACATGCAATCATGATTTAGGGACCTATCTCTAATCATCATAAGGGCGGCCTCTAGTCTCGGACAAATTGGATGTGTAGTACTTCCCTACACACGATTCACACATGTGAGTGTGAATCTCCAAGGCGCTCGCACACCCCCTGGATCCTCTGGTCAAGCTAATCTGTAGCGACGTCTGGAGGTCAGTGGAACCCCATAGTGTCATGCGCCTCATGAACACTCTCATTTGTGCGCATTCGCACTCATTATCATACTGTGCGCGTCCGCACTCATCATCTCTAGGGTAAGTAGCCCTATGCTTATGAACATACAATATGCATGAGGTCCCTCTAAATCCATCCTAATATCTCTTATGACACACCTCTCTAATCTCATCTCTTTGTTACTCTTAGGTAACACATACTTGTGGATATTTGTATTAATATCGTTTTCTTGCTCTTAGGGTTGTGTCCTATGTCGATCTAACAACATGATGCAATATGACACTCATCATCATATAACATGCTCAATATGGAAAACATCAACATATTAAGGTAAACGTCACACAATCATCATACTCATCGTATTGTCATAAAGTGCATCAAGCATATCAAGTACGTCATTCATCGAAATATAATATTACGCACATCAACAAGTATCATAACTGATACATCATCATATACTAGTATACGACATCGTACAACACCGTTCATACATAATCATAATTCATATAATTTTTAGTCTATCTTATAATAAGACCACTTATGTGATTAGTTTATACTGATGTCACCAATTTATCCTTAAATGAAAGTTCGATTTTGCCCTCTGTATCCAAATCAACTTATATGAATCTATGACATCAATTTCACGTTCAATTCTCTAACTATTACAATAGTTCATGTGCTAGATTTCATGCGAGCATTAAAGACTTTGCAGGGCTAAAGTCTTGGAACGTTATAATATACATCTAAATATTATACATATTATATATATATATATATATATATATATATTATTTATATTAAGATTTCATTTCTATTTTTTATTTGGAGTGATTACTTTCTTGTCTTCTCTCCATGCTTTGTCTCTTAATTTTTGTTGAGAGATATTCTTCTCCAATTTTTAATTGATTCTTACTCAATCATATTATTGGTCAATTCCAATCCATTCTTATTCCTCTTTTTTTTTTTCTCGGTATTTTTTTTCTTTTGATATTGTATTTTAGCCTTTCTCTGTATTTCCTATTTTCGCTCTTTTCTCTGCTCTCTATATTTATTTATTTTTTTCTTCCTCTCATTCCCTCTTTTCTTTCTTTTCTTTTTATTTTATTTTATTTTGTTAACAGCCCTTTGGCCTCTCTCTAGTCTTTTTTTCTATTTTTCTTCTAGGTTAGGTATTCTGATTAATTCTTCTTCCCAAATCTTTCATTTCTTTATTTTTTTTTTCTTCTTGCTAACATTTAAATTCACAAATATTACAGATGAATTCTTCCTTCCAAATCTTTTGAAAGAAGATCTAAGATATAATTGGTTGTGATTTCCTAAAAATGAAATTAGGATAAACGAAAATGAATGATTTAATATGTTCACC
Organism: Cucurbita pepo subsp. pepo; assembly: GCF_057944985.1. Lineage (NCBI taxonomy): Eukaryota > Viridiplantae > Streptophyta > Magnoliopsida > Cucurbitales > Cucurbitaceae > Cucurbita > Cucurbita pepo. Next base: position 4,587,721 of record NC_141801.1, on the reverse strand, counting down.
CATCTCTTTTGAATGCCATTTTTTGTTTTTTTTTTTTGTTTTTCTATTTTTTTTTTTTTGCTAAATTTGAATGCAATTTTTGTTGTTCTGTTTCTATTTTTTTCCATTTGAATATGTTTTCCAAATCTTCCTCTCTCTTTTATCTATATATATATTTTTTTTGATTTTGGTGAGAGTATTCTGGCCCATTTTAATGGTTTGTATGATAATTTCTATATAAATAACATGTTAATAACTGAGGAAGGAAAAATAAATCTGACTACTAACCTTTTTCAAATCACATCTCTCTTCATTATCCTAACCATCTCTCCATTATATGTCTTTCTTCTCCCAACAAATATTTTTTTTTTTGTTTCTGTTTTGTTTGCCGTATTGATACGAAATAAGAGAGATTATTGTCTAACTATCTCTCTATTATATGTCTTTCTTCTCCCAGAAAATATTTTCTTCCTATTTCTATTTTGTTGGCAGAATTATTGATAGAAAATGAGAGAGGTATTTTATGGGGGCGCTAAGTTTTTTTTTTCTTCTTCTTTATTTTATTATTTTTATTTTAATATATATATTAAATTTAACGTGTTACAAAGGTAATCTGAATTTTACTTCCCTTTGTAATGATTCCTCCTCTTGTATTGATTTCTTATCATTTGGTACTAGAGCTCTGTGCTTCCTTTGCATTTCTTTTGAATTTGTTTGTTCTTTTTTTTCAAATGGTTGAGTTTCATAGTCGGTTAGAGAGCTCTTAAAACTCATATTCTATTAAACTCGTATTCTATTAAGTTTTCTCATCTGGTTGTCTATCATGTCTAAGGTACTAACTTTGTTTTCATTGAGATTTCCTAATTCAACTTTTTTAAAGATAAAAAATACATTGGTTTTTTGAAAAAAAAAAAAAAAAAAAAATTACTATACCCAAAATATGTGTTTTTGTTTTGATAAGTTGTTTTTCCACCCAATGCATATTTCATCTTAAAATTGCTCATTTAATATGGTATTTGAGCATTAATTTAAAATTTTGACATTTAATCTTTGGATATTACACTTTAAAACTTACATTTTACGCATTGAATCTTGCAACTCTTATCTGTTCTTCCATTATTCTTTAACTTTTTAAGAGTTACATTCAACTTTGCTCCTTATTGGTATTTAATTTCCTTTGTTTTTTTTTTTTAATTATTTTTTTTTATTAATACTCTCGTGGAATGAGATGTTGCAAAAGGTCTCATTGCCATTCGAGTAGTGGTGGGATGTTGCACTCACAACCTTACACGAGTTACTTCAAATAAAGTTCCCTATGAATAATAGGCAGAACTATGTGATGTCAGTATTAGTAGTAGCAATGCCTCAATCATATAAACAATTGGAATTTCAAGTTAGATCTTAGGGTCGCTTACAACCACAAATATTAGACAACTATTGGTTTGATACTATTTGAAACAACGAAGGCCCTTGTGTGTTGGGAAAAGGTAGACAAATGTCAACTACTGGGATCAAAGTTAGTCTAAGTCACCAATGAGGTTCAAAGATCAAGGCAAGAATGTGCATGAGTCAGAGTAGACAGAAGAGTTACACTAACGTAAGGCGTAAAAACGGAGTTTGAGTTAGACAACAAGGTATTCTTGAAGGAGTCCTCAATGGAAGACGTCTTTAGGGTTGGACGAATGGGCAAGTTGAGCCCACACTTCATTGGACTCTTCGACATTCTAGATCAAATCAGATTGGGGATATTGATTAGTCCTACTACCATCCTCTTTGCGGCTTATATAGTATTCTACATTGTCTTATGTAAGTTACTAAACAAAGAGTCAGACCTAAGGGGTGTGTGAGCCAGTCTGGTAGGCCCATGCTTGTACACGTGGACCATGTATATAGAGGTACTACACATTCGACTTTGCTCAGACTGAAAATTTGCCCAAGGCCATGCTATGATGTTTTAAAAGGATAGGTCCTACCATGTTGCATGTGTTTACCTTTCGTAATCCCAATAATGGAGTTACTGACTAACTATTTCTTAAAATACACAAATCACGTGTTATTCTTACATTTCAGGTAAAGGTAAGGTACCCTTATACGAATGACGACGACATCGTAATGATTCTATATATATTTGAGAATACTTAGAGTTCGTCTTATTTACTTCGGGTTATGATATTTAAGCGGATATAAAAAAAAAACAAGAGAAATAAAGGAAATTTTAGAGATTAAAAAAAATGAAAGATAGAGATAAAGAAAGTAAGAAAGAAATAAGTTATTATTATTTTCAAATGTCTAATTTTAAAACGTAAGGGCATAAAAGACATTTCGCCTCTTCAGACAAAAGAGGGACCGACTTCCGGTGGGGCGGTGAAATGGGTTTTTAAAAGGTGAAAACGGCATCGTATAGACGCGTACGGAGGGAGAAGAAATTAACTGCCTTCACGTTTACGCCATAGTTCGATCATCGCGAGAAGGAACATAGTTTTTGAGATATTTACCCAAATTCCTGATCGATTCATTTAATTTTTCATAACAAATTCGGAAGAAACATAGTTCTTTCTTCCAGAGGACTGTGATTTTGGAGAATTCGAGTAATTTCGTTAGGTAGGTGCTACGATGGAGGAAGAGAAGCAGCCACTGAGTGCGGCGACGGAACCTCCTAAGAAGCAAGTTCAAGAGATTGAAGAAGAAAGCGGAGTAAAAGAAGCACCTCCAAAAAGCGGCGGCGGCGGCGGTGGCGGTGGCGGAGGAGGAGGAGGAGGAGGAGGAGGAGGCTGGGGAGGTTGGGGATTCTCTGCGTTTTCTGTTCTCTCAGATCTCCAGAAGGCCGCCGAAGAGATCTCACGAAATGTATGTGTATTGTATTCATTTTTGTTACGAGTTTCAACATTGTTGTTTCTGCGTGAATTAGGTTGTGGACGTTGCGTTGTCATGTGTTTCGCATTTTGGAATTTCTGGTGTTCTGTGATCGTGAGGCGGTTTCCTTTCTAATTGAGAGATTTAGGTACTCGATCTGATTATTAGTCTATTATGTGTTCCGTATTGGGGAAATGCTGTTCGTTTTCAGGCATTTTGGCACAGTAATCAGATTAGAAATATAGTCGTGTGAGTTTTGGTGTTCGTGCTTAAGGAGCTTCTGATAACTAGCTTGTTAAACGTTTTCATGTGATCCTATTTATTATTTATTTTTACTATTATGATGAGAAGAAATTTTCTGTGATAGAGTGCTGAGTTTTCGGCAATGTAAGTTCAGGAAACAATTATCTTTTAGTGACGTTATGGACTGAAGGAGCAAAAGATATTTGTCAGTTACCTTTTTTTTTTTGGTTGGTGTGGATGAACAATTGCAGGCTGCTGCGGTAGCTCAGACAGCAGCTAAAAGCATTGCAGACTTGGAAAATGAAGATGAGCATGTGGAGTCTTCCAAGGAGAAAGAAGTAGAAGATTCTGCAGCTGAGAGTGAGAGTGAAGATGAGAATGATAAGCTGCGAAAATCTGCCTTGGATAAATTAGAGAAGGCCAGCGAGGATTCAGTTTTTGGCCAGGCAAGTTTTGTAGAATAGGGTTACATTAACTTGTCTTTTGCTGGGTGTCGATCTTTTCGTTTACCATGACTGTAACAATTTCTGTATATGATTATTCTCTTGCATCCTCATCAATAAGAACTATATGGAATTTACTATTAGCAACCGTGAGAAAGTCCTCATAAACCTTTAGCACACAAACCAAAAGACCCTATACCAAATTGGAATCAGCTCAAGGAAAAGTGGGAGACTGATGTGCTTGATGTCTTGTTGATTAGAAGTTGCCATCATCAAAGGGTTCCATCATGATATCGCACATGCTCGATATCCATGTCACAAATGCTCAATACAGTTCCATTTTTTCTTGCTTTATATCATCTCCTAAGAATTTCGTTCTGTTTTGTTGTTTCTAATATTATGTCATGCTTTCTTTGACGTTCTGTTATCAATTAATTTCAATATACCTTTTCTATTTCTCAAACACGCATCTTTTTAGGCTTAGTGTAAATGCAGATGATTTAACTCAGTAATTAATAATTATACTAGTGATGATAGAAGAATGCATTGAAGATTGTGCATTGTCATTAAATGATTATGTGGCACTGATCCAAATGTGGATAGTTCTCGTTCTCAATTCTGGTTTTGAAATTAAGAATTTGGGTTCGCAACTCAGTAATCTTTGTTTCAATATATGCAGGGCTTAAAGGTTCTGGATACTTCTGTGGAGAATATAGCTTCGGGAGCATGGAAAGCTCTGGGAAGTGCATTGAGAGGGGGCAGTGATTTCGTTCACAAGTATGTCTATCGTGTTTACTGGTACTCTGAAGTTTAAAACCTATTGGACAACTTAGCTAATGCTTTTCTTGGATGACTATGTGCTGCAGTATACAATTTTCACTAGCCACGAATTGAGAAGGGCCTTAGCATATAATTTTGAAATTTTGCCTAAAGTTGTAATGGCTTAATTTCTTGGGTTTGGATTTGCTTTGATTTCAGATGATAAAAGTTCCTGTAGATAAAATCCGAATAATGAAACTTGAAACTAATAATGAATATGTCTCCTATTGCACTAATTCTCCATGTCGTTGCTTTGTATTTCTTTTCATTTTTAATTTTAATGCCCAAGGAAGTAATATTCTGTACTTCATCCCTAGGCTTGAGAATTCAGCTGCAAATATTGCAGAAACCATTCAACAGCAAAGCATACCAGTTGCAGCTGGTTCTGTTGCTCCATCATTGTTGGAGGTTTGTTTCCCGTATCATTTAGCTTATTTATTTTTTAATAGGAAACAATTTATAATTTCATTGATAGTAGGGTATTTAAAAAAAAAAAAGACTTAGTAGGCAGAGCAAAGGTGGTTCGGTTACAAGGTCATGTTAAGAACAAAAGTCTTAGGAGCTTAATCTAACTTCTTGAATGTCTCCCGTCTGCTCTTTTTTAATTTATCAATTGATGTGTTGATTGTTTATAAAAATAGTATCATGAGTTTAAAGTACGGTTCCTTGGCAAACTGAACTTATGCATCATGATTCATAGGTCGAGAGTGCTATTTATATTATTATTGAATAAATAATTTTCTCAAGATATTTCCCGTTGCTTGAATCATTATACTATAGAGGTCAACATCAACATAGTGTTTGGCCCCTAGTTACCATTCAGTATGAGATCAAGAGTAAAAAGGGTACTACAGCTACAACCAGTTAGTTAGACTGGTACGAGGGAACCATTGGGATTGTGTGTGATGTAGGGGAGTGTATAGGAAAGGAAGGAGCGTTTTATATGCTTTTTGTCTGTTAGAAAGTTGTCAAGGGAGAGGAGAGATTACAGCCCTCTGTAATCGGCAGTGAGATGTTTCTTCCTCTATATATTAATAAATTTTAAGTAGCTCAACTGGTTAAGATACTATACTCTCAATCTGAAGGTTAGAGGTTCAAGTCTCTACTCCCACATGACATTGAACAAAAAAATCATTAAACTAAAGAAGTAGGATAAGTGTTTGGAAACAAAAATTTGTTTCTCATCTTAAAAAAGAAAGAAACTAAATCTTTTGATTTTTTTTCCTTTTCCCCTGTAGGCCAAAGTAAAAAGTAATGTAAAAGTGAGCCTAGTGAAATAAGTGTGCATCATAAAATTACCGAAGAGAAGCTTAAAAAATTGTTATACTCCCTTTGCACTTACTATCATAACTTAGTTTTCAAAAACTTTTCTTTCTTCTCTGATTAAATATCCCGAGAAATAGCTAAAACTGAATTTTGTAAAATCTCGTGCTCTCTTTGATTTTTCATGTGCTATGTGATTTTATTTGTGTTACAGAGAGGAAAGGCTCTCACAACCAAGGGAATGGAAGTTCTTGAACTCGTTGGAAAGGAAACCATGGATTTATTGATTACAGAGACTGGCATTGAAGTTGAGAAAGGCTCTAATAAGAGTGAACCACATGCTGAGAAGGATCAATTAGAAGATGAAGAAGTGACATTTGATCGATGCTTTTATATATATGGAGGTCCAGAACAGTTAGAGGTCACTTTCTAATCTGGAAAGTTGTATAATATTAAGATGGTACTCTATTTAATGAGGCAGTTTCTTTTTTGCAGGAGTTGGAGGCCTTGTCCAACCACTATACTTTATTATATAACCGAAGGAAAGGAAAATTATCTCAAGACCAGAAATCTGTGTATGATGGAAAGCTTAAACAGGTCCAACAAATTTTCAGTTTGAGTAATGAAATGGAAGGAAGCAGTTTAAAATCAGACAAAGGTAAAAAGTTGGAAGTTGGAGAAGGAAATGATGAGATGAAGAGTTTATATGATTCTAGTGTCAGAAAGGCTGCTGAAATGGCTGCAGGGTAAAGCTTTCCTTGAAATGCTATGTTGAATTTTTATTTCAAATTTATTGTATTAAATGAAGTTCATGAGCACTCGTGCACTAAATGTAAGTGCCTACTTGCAGATTTGGAAGATCCGTATCCGAACTTGCTGTTCCTGAAATAATGCAAAGGACTGTTGACAGATTAGAATCACTTCACTCGGATGGAGTCCATGTGAGATATATACCTTTTCTTTTAATTATATGACATTGTTAATAAGACAATCCAGCTGACATTTAACATGGATATGGTGCAGTGATATTTGACAAAAGCGTATTATTTTTGCATTTGCAGAGACTTTCAGAAATGTGTTATTTTGCGGTGTCTCAATTTTTGATGCTTGGAAAATCCATTATAACACAAGCCAACAAAGTTGAGGGTGACAATGATGATGAAGATGAAGATGAAAATGCTGTAAAAATCCAATGGCCGGAAGATTCTGTTGAAAAAGCTGAAATCATTAGACTGAAGGCTCTATCCATGACAAGATATGTAGATGCACTATCCAATAGCTTCATCACAGGTTGGCCTTCTTTTTATCATCCGATTTAATTCTGATATTAATATCCTTCTATTTCGCTAATATGACGTCATCTTTCTCGACCATTTGTCATGTTGAGTGCACTTTCATATAATCATTATATTCTGTAATATAAGTTTTATGCTTCTTTACATGCTTTTTTTAAACTAAAAATTAAGGCTTACATCTCATACTACCTTGACACTAGGCCTAAAAAATGAAGTCTTGAGGCTGCCTTTCCTTTTATAGAATTGAAGATAAGAAAATGGAATGCATCTTTTATTCTGATCTATCCATTTTCATCCCTTCTATATAAACATTGAATTTGTTTAGGTATGATTTGTGCCCTCGTCTTTTAGTTTTGTTGTCTTTCAACTAGGCTCTCATACTAATTATGGTCTGCCTTGTTTAGTATATAAAATCTGAGATACCTCAATCTGAAAAGCTCAATGCTCTCTTCAGGCATTTCTGATGTTTCGAAAGCATACGACGCTGCCATGAGTGCAGTCCCAGCCAATTCTCACAAAGGTCATCTGCAAACGTCGATACAAGACAAGGCCAACGCCTTCTCCAAGCATCTTCGTGCTGATCAAACCACAGCTTTCTGCAAAATCCAGGACGGGCTTCAATACTTGTCTTATCTGGTTCTCTCAACCTCAATGCCATCTGCTTGAAGAAATCAGACCCAAAAACTCTTCCGTGAGCATTTCCTCCCCTAGTTACTGTAAATAGTTGCAAGCAATCCCAGATCCAGTACTATCCCTCCCTGCTTACATTAAACTTTGTGCAGCAGTATCGGCATCCAAACTCGTGAATTTGGAGCAAAGGTGTTTTTTTTTTTTTTCTGTTTGATCCAAGTTTCTGCTGATATGTTTAGCCTGCATCGAATTATTTTATGTTGAACATCTATCTCCTGCAAGACTTTTGAGGAAGATTGGCATGGAAAAACCAACAATTGCAGTCTGCCTTGTTTATGCTGTAGAAATGTGAAGATTGAAAGGAGAAATATATCTAAATGCAAAATAAGGTTTCTAACTTTAGGTATACTAAACGAATCATTATATTTGAAGGTTCCATAGGGTGTTTGACATGATTTTTGGTTCAATCCTCAGGTTTTTTTTTCTTTTTTTTTTTTGGATTTGGTCCATATATATATGTGTGTGTAATCAAACTCACAAACCCACTTTTGTTTCTAAAAACGAGTTTACAGACAAAAATCAGAATTTATATTTTGTCAATAGTATTAATTTTTACATTCTATTCAAAATTCACTAATTTTGAAAAAAAAAAAAAAAAAAAAAAAAAAAAGAAAAAGAAAAAGAAAAAGGGTACAAAGTTCTAATAAAACTCACTATTTTAATAAAAATTAAGTTTTAATGTACAAATGAGCTATTTAAAAAAATTTATTTTATTTTTATTGATTTCTCACACAAAAACGAGTTACAACATTTTAAAAATTTAGTAGGTTAATTATAACACAAAAACGAGTTACAACATTTTAAAAATTTAGTAGGTTAATAGGTTAATTATAACATTTTGGGGTGTACATACTTCGAGTTAGATTGAGTTTTGGGGATTTTTTTTTATCCAACCCAAAATTAGAGTTGGTTGGATTGGTAACTTTTTTTACCCAACCCAAAATTAGAGTTGGTTGGATTGGTAACTTTTTTTACCCAACCCAAAATTAGAAGAGTTGGTTGGATTGGTAACGAAACTTTTCGGGTTGGGTTTGGGTTGGGTTGTCATTTTTTTTAACCCAACCCTCTACTTTCGGGTTGGGTTTAGGTTGGGTTGTCATTTTTTTAGTTTTATTTATTCATAATTTATAATTTTTAGAATACAATCCAGGAAATAAAAATAAAAACAATAAAATAAATAATATAAACAAAACAAATAAAAAAAAATAAATAAAATAACAGAATAATATAAACAAACAAAGAAATTAAGAAAAAAAAAAAAAAAAACAAATAAACAAGAAAGAAATTAAAAAAAAAACAAAGAAATTAAAACAAAATTTTTTTTTTATATATTTTTATTTCGCTCGGGTTAACTCGAAGATTTTATAACCCGAAATCGAACCGTTCAGTTCAGGTTCAGAAAAATGAACCCAATCCTACCCAAAATACTAATCCAACCCAACCCAACCCTTATAATTCGGGTTGGGTTGGTTCAGGTTGTCGGGTCAAATGTACACCCTTATTAAAAAGTACAATTTCAAAATAGGTATGAACAAACATTAAAATTTAACTTAAAAACTGGTTAAGTATACGTTTACCATTTCTAATTAATTGTTATTATTAAACAAAAAAAAAAAAGTGAAATCTCCTTAAAATATTAGTTTCAATTATTTAGTTTTACGTTTACCATTTGTCACATGTTTTATTTTTTTTAATTATAATTGGTTGGGGATAGTTTTTAGATAACTTTTTTAATCAAAAACTTATGATGGGGTTGGTTAAAAGTGTTCAAATTTCAAAATAAAAAATAAAAAATTGATATTTAAAAAAAGTTTTGGATTAAAAAATGTTTTTTCCTAAATAAATATAATATCTATTTTCAATTAAAATAAATATAATATCCTGTTTTTGAATTTTATAACGTTTTTAAGGCATCCTGAGTTTCCCTTAAACCCTCACTTTTCCGTACAACAAGACAAATTTGATCAACGCCTAATATTCGTCTGCTCCATCAACAATGACCGGAGCTCTAAATCCGTCCAAATTCATTGCTCCTCACTGCTTATAACTCGGTGATAATGGCGATCTCTCCTTACAATTCCTTTCTCGAGTCTTCATTCAAGGCATCCATCGAATCGCAGCCATGGGAGAGGCCTTGGCCTTTGATGCTTCCTTTATCCAACCCATTCAGCACCGCCCGAAGCTCGAACCCGTCGACCCCATCGACGAAGTTCCCACTATTGATCTCTCCATCTCCGACTCTCGTAGCGTAGAACAACTTGTTTCTGACATAGCCTCTGCTTGCGAGAACTGGGGTTTCTTCCAGGTCATCAACCATGGAGTTCCCATGGAGTTGGTTGCGAGAATGGAGAAAGTAGCGAAGTTGTTTTTTGACCAGGGAGTAGAGGAGAAGAGGAAGGTGAAGAGAGATGCAGCCAACGCTATGGGGTACCATGATGGTGAGAATACGAAAAACGTTAGGGATTGGAAGGAGGTGTTTGATTTCTTGGTTAAGGATCGGACGTTGGTTCCGGCTTCGCACGAGCCAGATGACACGAATTTGAGGGTTTTGACTAATCAGTGGCCACAATATCCCCCTGAATTTAGGTACTTATCATTCTTTGTCTTGAATTAAATATATACCGAACAGATTCCAGTTCTTCGCCTGTTTTATTCTTTGTCTTGCATGTTTGGATTACTTTAGGGAATTGCTATTGAGTTTGGAGAACCGAACACCAACTGTTTGTATAAATTCCTATGAGCTTGCGTTTCGTGTTGTATTGTTGATGAACAGGGAAACATGTGAGGAGTATGCAAAGGAGTTGGAATTGTTAGCTTATAAGCTACTGGGGCTGATTTGTTTGAGTCTTGGATTGCCCATTGCGGATAGATTGAAGGGTTATTTCCAAGATGAGCAAATGAGCATGGTGAGATTGAATCGCTATCCTCCATGCTCATCTCCAGATCTTGTGCTTGGCGTTGGGCGTCACAAGGATGCTGGTGCCTTGACTATCCTTGCCCAAGATGGTGTTGGAGGGCTGCAAGTGAGGAGAAAATCAGATGGAGAATGGATTCCTGTCAAACCAATCTCAAATGCATATATTGTTAACATTGGTGACATTGTTCAAGTATGTTTCTACCTATTGACATAGATTTTGCCATTGCATATATAAACATATATGGAATTTCTTCGTCCATGGTTATCTGAAAATCATAAGATTTTAAGAAGTTGAAATGAGTTCTGGAACTTGGTTTTCTGAAGGAGGATTGATGGAGGTGTCAAGGGAGATTGCTTATCTAGTTCTTATTCTTAGGGGAATTTATTGTCTCCGAACCACGTAAATCTTTGTTTCTTTGTTTAATTTCTGTTCGTGGGTGTATGAGTATAATTGACTTACTTCCGCGTCCGCTACAACAATTTGTATGTAGTATTTTGGTTGTGGCGTTAGGGTACAACACCTCTTAGGTATAAAACTTCTCTGGTCTCTCCAAAAGCTAATGACAGAGAACAGTGATTGGATAACTAGAACTCTTAGGCATAGAACTTCATTTACATTGTTAATAGAATATGGAATATAGATATTTGCCACTGATGAATGTCGTATGAGTGTCGTACGATCGATCCGAGTTCATGTTGTGTGTGCTGTGCAGGTTTGGAGCAATGACAAATACGAAAGTGTGGAGCACAGGGTGGTGGTGAATACAGAGAAGGAAAGGTTTTCCATTCCATTCTTCTTCTTTCCAGCGCACCATACAATGGTGAAGCCATTGGAGGAGGTTGTGAATGAACAAAATCCCCCAAAATACAGAGAATACAACTTTGGGAAGTTCTTTGCGTCCAGAAACCGCAGTGATTTCCAGAAACAAAAAGTGGAAAACGTCCAAATTGACCATTTTAGGCTGCCTGTGTGAGTTCCTCAAGCTCTCTCTTGTCTTCCACTTCCTTGTGTGTTCAGTGTATCCTTTCCAATAAATCACTTCCTTGTGTGTTCAGTGTATCCTTTCCAATAAATTCAATAAATAAGAAGATATATGATAGTTATTTAGGGGGGCGTTCGGGACGTTCTGTAACTATTTAGGGGGGCGTTCGAGACGTCGAGTTGGGTTATGAGAGGGGTTAGTAAGTTGGTATTTGAGGTGGTGAGTTTTGAAGTCAGAATTTAGGAAGCTAGCCCGTTTGGATTGTTGAGTTGTATTGATAGTGAAATCTGAGTTTAATAAATTGGTGTTTTGGGTATGAAGTCATTTTCTAATTTATTTTTAGGCATTCAATTGCACATAAATTTAAATCAATAGCTTTACGTAATTCATTTAAAAGTACATTTAATAGCCATTATTTGACAATAAATTACATTCAATCGCATTGAATATATATATATATATACATAAAAGCTAACTATGAAATGGTGTCTGTCCTGCTATTGCACTTCACCATCCTTCACCCATGGGTGACTAACAGATAACCCATGCAAGGACACATAAGTGAATGTGTGTGTAGATCCTGAATCAAGTAAAGTTGTGAATTAAAGTTGTAAAGTTGTGAATTAAAGTTGTAAAGTTGTGAATTAAAGTTGTGAATTAAAGTTGTAAAGTTGTGAATTAAAGTTGTAAAGTTGTGAATTAAAGTTGTGAATGTGAATGTGAATGTGTAGATCCTGAATCAAGTAAAGTTGAAGTAAAGTTAGGACAAAGTTAGGGCAAGATGCCCCAAAACAGGTAAGATATCTTTCACGAAGTTCTTGTCGTCCTTGTTGGCATAGGCGTACTCTCCCTTCCTAGGAGTGGCAGTTCAAGCAAGGTGATCCTTTTGGCCGCACTTGAAGCATGCTTTAGTTCGTGCTATGAAGGGGGTAGGTTGTGAACCTCGCGATGAGTCAAGCAAAGTGGCGAACCTCAAGAGGCACCCATTCGGCAACGCGAGGGCCAATATAGAAGTATACCATAATGCGACCAAGAAGGACGGTGCATCATCCAACACACTATATAATGTGTGCATTGAAGAGGAAACAAGACATAAGCAAGATAGGGACAATGAGTAGACATAGATAGGCTTGTTGAAGGGTCGGGTAGGGCCCTGGGCCTTAACCTCGAAAGTCGAGATTTTGAAGGAAACTTGGGCATGAGGTTTTGGAGTCAAGTCCGTTCATATGAAATATGAAAGCTCGCCAAATTTGGTGTCAATTAGACATCGGACGGACGATCCATGACACCATATGTCCATTCACATAAATCATGTCTACACCACTAGTTTGGAAATGCTTCAAAATGTACTATAGAGGGAGCCATGTGTCAGCTGTCCACCACCCCTGGGCCCTATGGAATATGTGAGTGTCATAGTGAGGGCGAGCGTTTTGAGACGAGTGTCTCGGATGGCTTCCTTTGAAATGAGTATTTCTAGGACATTATTAGGCGTCACAGGTGTGTCGATATTGCGCCCCTGCCCGCATGTCGGAGGTTGAATTTTGCACCCACTATCGGGTACGGTATCTATAAATGATATGATATGGGCACGAGAGGGCCAATGCATCGATTGAGCCCAGATGGATGGATGTTCGGGATGTCCCCGATGAGATGAAAGACACGTGGGCCCATTCTCCATAGCATGACGGAGTGTTACGATGGCCGACAATACCTGTGACTTGGGATGACGTCAAGACATATGAACCATGTTGGTTGGGAACCAAGATGACAAGATGAAATCCGATATTGCTTTGAGCACTTGGCCTCGAGTAGAGGCAAGGTCGAGTCGAATGACTTGGCCTAGTGTAGAGGTAAGTCAGTTGTATCGCGAATTATTGAACATGCATGTGCAGGCAGCGTGTGTGACCGAACAAGCTTGGATTCCGCACGAGCGATGTTCGGTTAGCGAAGAAAAACCTCGCATAAGGTCCAACGAACCCACAAAGTCGGTCGAAAATGAATATGGGGCTTGAGTTCCCCTTAAGGTTGGTTATGAACGTGTCAAGATCACGATGCCGCACGATTGACAATTGACACCAGACACCATCCCCAATGTTTCCTACTGGACTCGCCGCACTAGGGTCTCTCGTCTCCTTAGACCCCATGTCGGTCTAACTGCTGACCATGCCCTCAGTCCCTATGGTAATTGTTGGCCTGTTGCAGTTGGTGCACTAATGGTTGACGATGCGGTTCCAGCTGGTCATACCGCCATTTCTGTCCTACTGTGATTATCGGTGCTGTCAGCCCTCAGTGTTCTTCGACCCTAACTCCTTCCATAGCCTTAGCTGCTCTCGAAGGCAACATAGGTGGTAGGGGCTATGGCCTTGATGGTACGATGGATCGTCTAGGCTTAGGACTAACTTCTAAGCCAACTTAAACTCTATGTCAACCAATTCAGGGGCAAACAACTTCAGTCTCACAAGCTCTCTCCTTATCTTTTTCCATGAGGGAAAACTCCCTCAACATTTCTCTCTGAATTGAAAGGTATCATATCGAAGTAATATCAGTCATCTATTTTAATTTCAGTGTAGGCAATAACAGAGCATCCATCCATTAGGCATCAGTTAAGTGAATTCTTGTTGTTTTCAGAGTTGGGTCGCCTCTGAGTATTATTCCTCCCAAAAGACCTCTTTGGATTGGGACCACGATACACACATTTTTCGGGCTAAGGATCTCTCGGGTAGACACCCACCATATTTTTGCATCCTTATACAACATAAATGACATGCATGACACTTATGGCCATCTAGACAGTTCATCAATTGGAAGATTGTCTCCAGCCATGACAACCATAGTTGTGTCACCGTCGGATCCTCCGAGGTTTTGGTAAAGATAGGAGGGTCATACCTCTTGAAGTCTTGCAGGTACCTAGCCTCTCTCGTTGATGTCGCATAATTGACCTGCTGATTGGCCACCATGGTACATCATGACTTGAAATGATTCCCACATCAGGGGTTGTCGTGGGGTCTAGTCCCGCCGCAGGTGCCACTGGGGGTGGTGCTGCTGCGTTTGTTCGGGTCACAGATCCCTCACAAATCAGACTTCTTCTACCCTTGCCTCGTCCCCCTATAGGGGGTCATCCTCCTTTTTAACCTTTTTCACGTCCTTTAGGTGGCATAATCTATAACATGCACATGATATACTAAGTCTACAACCCTTATCACATAAACACAATTAATCATCAATAATATTCAACATAACCATTTATAATCTTTCGTAGACATACATGACAATGACGAGCGACGGTGCATCAGTGGTGGGGCTAGAAAACATGCTGAGTCTACCTTGTAAGCTAGTCTACAAAACCTATAAGCTTAGAACTCTGACACCATTCATAACAAGTCATGCCCAGGATTCAGAATTCAGATTCGGAGCTTAATGACCCCAACATTCTCTTGCACCTTCTACAACATGGCCACGTTACCTAGTCCTCACTTCTTAAGAGTGAAAACTATCTCTATAGACCAACATGAGTTCTTCCAGCATGCTTTGTCCTCACTCACATGCATTCCAAGAAAATTCTTAGGAGGTAACTCAATATAGAATTGCTTCAAGTAAAACATGCTTAACCATGAAATTTATATGATTGAGCCGTTGAAAAAAGAAGATGCACTTTGTTGGTATAGGTGATGACTTTCAATTCTTTTAAGCATCTCTTAGTTATCCTATTATCACGATCCTTCTCATTTAGACGTGGTATCAGTTCATTCATGTACCTCTCATTTACTCGGGTGTCACATGCCAACTACCTTTTTCCTTGGTTCGTCCCTGAATCACATCTTACTGGGAGAGGTACCGCTTTGATATCAAATGTAACGACTCTATTTTCTAATTAATAATAAGTTCACCACTACATACATGACATGACTAATACGTGCGAAAAATATTCATTTAAAATATTTCATAAAAAGGTGTCATGGACTTATCATTCATAATACGTACTTTAAAACAACATTGTCATGAAATAAAGAGGCGAAATGTAAATGACATGAATTTAAATAAAATAAAACAAGTCCTGATCTAACATAAGGGTTACCAAACAGACATTAATGTACCTACCGTAACATAAACATTAATGAACCTAATGTAATGTTGGTTTCATGGTCTTCACAGTGACACCGTCATCCTACATGGGGTGCCTTACCTTCTTTTGAAAAATAAGAGTAGCACGTAGCTTGAGTATTTTAAGAAATACTAGTAAGTGATTTTACCATTGGGGTCGAGAAATGAAATCACATGCAATCTGGTGGGATCTATCTTTTAAAAAATTGTAGCATGATCTTGAGATGATTTCCACTCCAGACAGGATTGGATGTGTAATACTTCCCTACACACGATCCGCATAGCGCACATGGACCTATCAGGCGAGCTCGTATACGTACTCCGTAGGTTTGGCTTGTTAGGTTAGTGTGCACGGATGCTACCAGACACCATAGAGGGAAAGAGCTCACATAACATCATAGCGAACATAAATGTTGTAAGGTATACATCCGTACATAAATCTCATAAGGTACGCATCCCTACTAACCATAACGGGAAAATATCCCAATGCATATGTCACATAAAAAAGCATGAGATTCCCATAGCTTAAAATCATGACATAATTTTATGATGCAAGTCAAACCTTCATTCATTTATAACATAACGAGCATATGAATCATGCTTACATAATTTCGGTCGAATCTTTCTTACTTAGCATAGCATACATGGTGGGGGTGTATAGAGGTTTATGCATCATAGATTATCGATATCATAAACATGATTCTATAACATAGCTTAAAAAATAACATAGCATAACACAACATATCAATCATAATTATGACACATGTAGGGGCGATGAAGCACGTGTCATCATACATCATACAATTCGTCCAACCAAGTCGACAATAGAGCCACTTACCTAGTTGGCCTAAATCAAAGTCACTATGCTCTCTTTAGGCTAGGAGTTTTTTGAAATGTAATTATACCTTAGGAGTCCCACCGTCGTAACTTAGAATTATAGTATGAAAATTGACTCACATAATTTGCATAAAATGATCTAAACTTAACTCCAAATAATTTTAAATTAGTTAAACAATAGCCATACTAACCTTAAACACCTTCCAAGTATTGAGAACTGCCCCTGAAAAGTCAAAACATGTTAGAAAATGGTTCGACCATTTCAGACTCAAGTTGGATCAGCTGAGAAGCTGAGCTAAAGCCGTAAGAAAATGTATTCTCCGACTGGCTCTAAATCTGTCTCTCAATGTTCGATTCAACCTATGTGAACCCACGACATCAGATTATAATATATAAATGAGCTTAACTTGCCTAAACGTATCAAATGGTTCCAAGTTTAAACAGAGATTTGAATGGAGTGGTACATGACAGGAAAATGAACCTCCCTAATTGAGGTAAAACGATAAATTCAAATTATACCCAAGTGACCTTATAAAACCCAATTTGAAAATTATAGTCTGTCAACAAAGTTTTGACCCTAAGTTTTAAATTTCTTTCCAAATTTCTATGTCTACGAGTTCAATATCTTTCTGTTATATTATTAAGAATTGATGAAATATAACAAAAAATACGACTAATAGTAAGAAATTTAAGCTTATCTCTTTTCATATTTATATATTATTTTTTAGAAATATTCATAAACATCGACATTATATCTATTGACATGTTCGTAAAATTGGGACCTCGACATTTTCATCTAATATCGACATTTAAGACTTTCGTTAGAACTACATATATGATATCACCTCTATGTCATCACGCCTCTACCAAACCTCATTAATTAATCTATTTTATAAAAGTCGGGTTAATGATTTGCACTATCTCTCAAACTGAAAAAAATTAAACTCCATGCAACCAATTCATACATAATTTAGTTATGAGAAATTAATTACGATTCAAAGTCAATGATTCGATCTCCAACTCAATTCTTGAATTTAATAAAATTTAAAAAAAGAATAAAAAGACGGTTTCTAGTCTATCTGTTTCTCCAAAAATTGCAATAGAAAAGAAAAAGGGAGGTTTGTGATGATTTTAAAATCTTTTATACTAGGTAATCTAGTATCCTTGTGCATGAAGATAATCAATTCGGAGGTTGTGGTCGGACTCTATTATGGATTTCTGACCACATTCTTCATAGGGCCCTCTTATCTCTTCCTTCTCCAAGCTCGGGTTATGGAAGAAGGACCCAAGAAGAAAGTATCAGCAACAACGGGTTTTATTACGGGACAGCTCATGATGTTTCTATCGATCTATTATGCACCTCTGCATCGACCATTGAGTAGACCTCATACAATAATTGTCCTAGCTCTACCGTATCTTTTGTTTCATTTCTTCTCGAACAATCACAAATACTTTTTTGATTATGGACGAGTAATTAAAATAAGTTCCCATTATCTTACTCCAACATAATTCCCTTCTTGGATTAAGCAATGATTAAGGCTTAGTTGATGAGTTTTTAAGCTTCCTCCACCTCAAAATTCACCATTAATTTCCCCAAATACACTCTCCTAATATCATAAATCAAACATAAAATTATTATCATAATTATAATTGTTTTTAAGGTATAGTTTCCAATTATATATTTAATTTAAACATATTTACAAAAATTAAATAATAAAAAAAACCAAGAAAAACAAATATAAACTAACGGCTGTAGTTTTTTTTTTTTTTTTTTTTTTTTTTTTTTTTTTTTTTTTTTTTTTTTTTGTGTGTGGCTATAACTTCTATTAAGTATTGTCCCTTGAATTAAATATGGAGCGGATAACAAACATATGAACATGGCAGCTAGGAGCACAGAGAATAAAAAACATAGCTAAGAATGCACAAGCTTTTGCTACCGTTTTTGGTTCTCATTTTGGTTTCGTTCTCCTCTCCAACGCGGAGTTCTGATCAATCTGAATTGACCTATTCGCACTTTGTGCTCGTTCATGGCGCATGTCTCGGGGCTTGGTCATGGTATAAGGTCATTACCTTCTTGCAAACGGCTGGCCACAAAGTGACTGCACTTGACATGGCTGCTGCCGGGATCAACCAGACGCAGCCCGAGTCGTTGGCATCGCTTACTGAGTACTTCGAGCCATTGTTGAGCTTCATGGAAGTGTTGCCTTCAGATGAGAGGGTTGTTCTCGTCGGCCATAGCCTCGGCGGGCTCGGCATCTCCATGGCCATGGAGAGGTTCCCTGAGAAAGTGTCTGTTGCCATTTTTGTGACTGCAGCCATGCCTGGTCCCATCGTGGGGTCTTTTACCATTCAGCAACTGGTTTGAAATCTAACTCAATTTTATCCTAATTTTTGTTGGAGGATGAAATTCCTCGTTCGCTAATTTAGAGAATGTCAAAAAATACTCTCTCCATTGGTATGAGACTTTTTGGGGAAGCCGAGAGCAAAGCCATGAGAGTTTATGCTCAAAGTGGACAATATCATACCACTGTGGAGAGTAGAGAGTATATGTGATTCTATTTAAGTGATGAAGTTTGTTTTTTTGTTAGATGAAAATACTTGAAACGTTACGAGGCTTCTACTCCGAAGAGGATTCCAAAGCTTCTAATTCGAACCTATTCCTCTTCTCCCAAGAAGAGTTGGAAACCAAGCTTTTCCCTCTCTCGCCACCTGAGGTTTGTAGTTCTTTCTTTGACTTAATGCTTGAGTCGAGTGACGAAAGGAGGGTTTACAAGTAAGAAATACATGTCCATTATATGACGCGTTTGGGAAAACAAAAAAACAAACCCATGTGAGCTAATGCTCGAAGTGGACAATATCATATCATTGTAGAAGGTTGTGATTCTTAACATGGTATCAGAGCTATGTCCTTAACGTATCCATGTTAATAAAATCCTCAAATGTCGAACAAATAAGTTGTGAGTCTTGAAGGTGTAATCAAAAGAGATTCAAGTGTCGAACAAATAGTGTAGTTTGTTCGAGAGCTTTAAAAAAAGAGTCGAGCCTCGATTAAGGGGAGGCTATTCGAGGGCTCCACATGCCTCAAAGAAGGCTCTATGGTGTACTTTGTTCAAGGAGAAAATTGTTGAGACATGAGTCCCACGTCGGGTAATTAAGAGGTTGATCATGGGTTTATAAGTAAGGAATACATGTCTATTAGTACGAGGCATTTACGTGGGTACGTATGTTTGTATATATTATAGGATGTGGCATTGGCAACAACACTGGTGAGGCCCCAAGCGATGTTCGGCATCTTGGAGTCGATGAAGGAATTGAGGCTGACAAGAGAGAAATACGGGTCGGTGAAAAGGGCTTTCATCATATCAGAGAAGGACGAGATGACATCCAAGATCATGGTGTGGGCAATGCTCACATTCAACAAGCCCGATCGTGAGGCCGAGGTTAAAGGATCAGATCACATGGTCATGGCTTCCAAGCCCCTTCAACTTGCCCAACAACTCACCACCATCGCTCAAGACTTTGCTTCTTCTTCCAAATATGATATGTAATTATTAATAATGTGTTATGGACTCACTTTTCTTCCTCTCATCACATCCACAATAATAAAGTTTGCAATTATAACCCTAATGATATGAAATGGAAGAAATATTAGTAACTTTCCGACATAAAAGAAAGAAAGGTGGACTTCATCCATGAGAGCTTAGCTAGTAAACTCTCGTACGACCATATAGCCAACCTAACTTGGGAACTATTGGCTACATATTTGCTCTATTTCGAGAGGTCGATGGAGAAGGCTAATGTAGCTAATTCAAGTGAACCGACCCTCCAAAGGTCTAACTCGAGAGCTCGGTTATTCTGCTGTGCTTATTGACACTTCGTTAGGATAGAAAGCTTACTTAGGCTATGAATGTGTGAGCAATGACTATTCTCCAACTTTCTCTTGTTATGTTCCTAGAGTTAAAATTCCTCAATTTCAAGAACTATTTTGTAACACCCGGACGAAAAATTAAAAATCGGATTTTTTTCTTTTAAAGTTGAACTTCTGAAAATCATGTTTAATTTAATGTCTTCCTTTGTGGTATGATGGAGGAAGGGATATTCTGATCTATGCTCCGGTTGATTGTTTGATTGTGTGTATGATTTATACCTTATCATTTTCATGCATTAAGGAGTGATAAAAATATATTTTTAATAAACATTTGTGAAAGGGTAGACACATTTTACGTATTAAGACGATCGATAGATATATTTTCCTAGTAGAGCATGCATCAAGAATATAGTTAAGATTAGGGCACCATATCTAGTGTTGTTTACATGTAGAACTAGGTCGGTGCGTTCCAGTTGACCTCGCACCTCAGGATCGTGAGCGATTAAAGGTTAGACCTGTCTGCACCAGGGATTGGTTTAGCCGAGGGACTAACCTCGAACGTCCTGAAATTGAGAAATGGAGTCTAAATCGCCAAGATGCCTCTAAGAATCTGGTAGACCGCCACAATGTCTAAATATGATTTAAGTTGCTTACATTACCACGAAACTAGTTGAGTTACTATTAAGTGTAGAGTCGGGTCAGAATCGACACCATGATCCAGTTAAACCGATTCTTGAGAAGAACTAGGGACTACATGGGTAGTTAGCTCAAGATATAGACTCCTTTTTAGGTGTAGAAACAAGTGAACCTGTAAGCTAGTCTTGGTTGGACGATTAATGAGGAAGCAATTGGAACTTCAAGACCTATTATTAAGAGGATATTTTGCCGTGATAATTAGTTAGAATATATCTTAGATATTTAGGGAGTTGTTAGTATTGATTTGATTAACCGTATATTTTATTTATTTACCCGATTTAGTTAGATATATATTTTTTCTATTTTTAGGTATTAGTTGATAGTTTGTATCCTATTTAAACGTGGTAAACCTGAATGAAGATCATACTTTCGATCCCAATTCTATTTCTATTTCTCATTCTTAACATGGTATCAGAGCACCGATCTTGGTGTTCTTAAATATCAAAATTTTCTTTATGGCGGAATTAGCCAAATCCAGCTTCAAAATTTCGGATGTTGATTTAACACATCCGTACTATATTCATCACTCTGATCAGCCAGGATATTCACTTGTTCCAATCAAATTAAATGGAGCAAATTATCAATCCTAGAGTAAATCAGTTATGCATGCTCTTATTGCCAAGAAGAAAATTGGCTTCATTGATGGCACAATTGAGGAACCGTCCCAAGATGCAAATTCAACCGAATTCGAACTCTGGAATCAGTGCAACAGTATGATAATATCTTGGTTAACTCATTCCGTTGAAGCAGATATCGCTAAAGGCATTATTCACGCCAAGACAGCTCATCAAGTGTGGGTTGATCTTCACGATCAATTCTCACAAAAGAATGCTCCAGCAATTTTTCAAATACAAAACTCGATAGCAACGATGTCACAAGGAACCATGGCACTGTCAACATATTTCACCAAGCTCAAAGCACTCTGGGATGAACTGGAAGCGTACCGCACACCATTTACCTGTAATCAACGTCAAATACATATTGATCAACGCGAAGAAGACAAGTTGATGCAATTGCTCATGGGGCTCAATCAGTCTTATAAAACGGTGAGATCTAACATATTGATGATGTCTCCATTACCTAATGTGAGGCAAGCCTATTCATTACTTGTACAAGAAGAGATGCAGCGTCAGGTAACTTTCGAACCTACTGAGAAAATCTCGATTGCATTAGCAGTGCAAAAGAAAACAATATATTCAAAATTCGCCAAGGACAAATTGTGTGAACACTGCAATAAAAGTGGTCATACAATTAATGAGTGTCGAATTCTTAAGTTTCACTGTAAGTTTTGTGATAGAAGGGGCCATACAGAAGATCGGTGTGGACAGAAAAATAATTCTGGAAGGACAAGACAAGACAATCAACACAATAACCGTGGATATCGATCATCTGCAAATATGGCCGATGTTTCACAGTTGAATACAGAAGAACAGTCACCTAATTCCATTCCAAATTTTTCTTCTGAGCAATTACGACAGATAGCACAAGCCTTATCTGCAATCAATCATCACCCTTCTGGTAATTCTGACAATCACATCAATGTTGCAGGTTTGTTTCCCATATCTACATTATCTATTAACTCTGCGAGTTCTAATTCATGGATTCTCGATAGTGGAGCTACGGATCATATAGTATCAAAATCTTCTGTTATGACTGAACCAAAGGCTGCCATCATGTCTACAATAAATTTGCCTAATGGAGAGACATCACGTGTGTCACATACTGGCAATATTTTCCTTAGCCCTAACCTTCAATTAAACAACGTTTTATGTGTGTCTTCATTCAATTTAAACCTAATGTCGATCAGCAAACTTACCAATAACTTGAAATGTTATGTCACCTTCTATCCTGATTCTTGTGTTATGCAGGACTTGGCTACGGGGAAGATGATTGGCTCGGGTAAACAATTTGGAGGTCTCTATCATATTTCTCCATCTCCAATCAAATCTTCAGCTCATCAAGTATCTCAGTCATCTGATTTGTGGCATTTACGCCTAGGTCATCCTTCCTTTTCTCGTTTTAAATTTCTAGCTGATCAATTGCATCTTAATAATGCGAGTTATTCTCATAATTGTAGTATCTGCCCGTTAGCAAAACAAACTAGGTTGTCTTTCCCAAGAAGTTCAATAACAACCCATTCTGCTTTTGATCTGATACATTGTGATGTTTGGGGACCACATAAAATTCCTACCCATTCTGGTTTGCGTTTTTTTCTCACTATTGTTGATGATTTTACTCGATGTACTTGGGTTTTTTTAATGCAACATAAGTCAGAAGTACATCATTTGTTAATGAACTCTGTTAAATTCGTTCAAACTCAATTTCATACTACTATCAAGATAGTTCGATCAGACAATGGGACTGAGTTCCTATCTTTGCAACCATTCTTTACTTCTTGTGGTATTGAATTTCAGCGCACTTGTGTCTATACTCCACAACAAAATGGAGTCGTAGAACGCAAGCATCGCCATATCCTAAATGTAGCTAGGTCTCTTCTTTTTCAGTCACAGGTTCCACTTAATTTTTGGGGAGAGTGCATTTTAACGGCTGTTTATCTTATAAATAGAACGCCATCACCATTATTATCTAACAAGACACCCTTTGAAGCACTCTACAAACGACCACCTACATTTCATCATCTTAAAGTTTTTGGTTGTAAATGTTATGCAACTATAGTACATCCTAAGCAAAAATTTGAACCTAGGGCAACTCCTTGTGTTTTCGTAGGATATCCTTGTGGTCATAAAGGTTACAAGTTGTATGACATGCAATCTCACAAATTCTTTATCAGCCGTGATGTCAAATTTTGTGAAGATGATTTTCCTTTTTCATCAGCTTCACAAACTTCGACATTAGCTCCTTCGACTCCTGTTGTACCACTTCATGATCCATCCTACTCAAACATCCATCCTCCACCGTCTATTCCTTCACCTCCTACTCCTCCTTCACCTCCTATCCCTTCACCTACTACTCCGTCGTCTCCTCCACCTTCTCCAGATTCGCCCACTAATTCCAATCCTATCCCACCTGATACATCAGCTCCACTTCGACGTTCTACACGTACTAAACAGCCTCCAGCTTGGCATAAGGATTATGAGATGTCTTCTGGAGCCAATCATTTAACCTCTAGCTCAAGTCCCGGCACTGGCACCAGGTATCCCCTTCATCATTACCTTTCATTCTCTCGTTTTTCTCCTACTCAACGTGCTTTTCTAGCTCTTATTACATCCCAGACAGAACCTAAAACCTATGACGAGGCAGTTGGCGACCCGTTATGGCAGCAGGCTATGAATGATGAAATTGCAGCTTTGGAACGTAATCATACATGGTCTCTTGTTCCTCTACCACTTGGTCATAAAGCTATTGGTTGTCGTTGGGTGTACAAAATTAAATACAACTCTGATGGTTCTGTTGAACGTTATAAAGCTCGACTAGTAGCAAAGGGATACACTCAGGTTGAAGGTATTGATTACACAGAAACATTTTCCCCTACAGCGAAACTTACTACACTTCGTTGCTTACTCACTGTTGCTGTTGCTCGAAAATGGTTCACCCATCAGTTGGATGTTCAAAATGCCTTTCTCCATGGTAATCTAGACGAGGAAGTTTATATGTCTTTACCACCAGGTCTTCACCGACAGGGGGAGAATACAGTATGTCGGCTCCATAAATCTCTTTATGGATTAAAACAGGCTTCTCGCAATTGGTTCTCCATATTTTCTACAACTATACAAAATGCAGGCTACACTCAGTCCAAAGCAGATTACTCTTTGTTTACTAAGAGTAAAGGTACTTCTTTCACTGCAGTTCTAATCTATGTTGATGATATTCTGTTGACAGGCAATGATCTCGAAGAAATTCAATATCTCAAGACTAGTTTACTCCAGAAATTTCTTATCAAAGATTTAGGAAATTTGAAATATTTTCTAGGCATTGAATTTTCTCGATCTAGAAAAGGAATTTTTATGTCTCAAAGGAAGTATGCTCTAGACATCCTTCAAGACACAGGTCTTACAGGAGCACGTCCAGACAAATTTTCTATGGAGCAAAATCTGAAACTTTCTTTAACTGAAGGAGAGAAGTTGAATGATCCAAGTAAATACAGACGGTTGATTGGCAGATTAATATATTTGACCGTCACTAGGCCTGACATAGCTTATTCAGTTCGTATGCTTAGCCAATTTATGCATGAACCAAGAAAACCACATTGGGAGGCAGCTCTTCGAGTTCTGAGGTACATCACAGGCACTCCTGGTCAAGGACTTCTACTGCCATCTGAAAATAATTTAAGATTACAGGCATATTGCGATTCTGACTGGGGTGGTTGTCGAACTTCCAGACGATCTATTTCTGGGTTCTGCATTTTCCTCGGAAATTCAATTATTTCTTGGAAGTCTAAAAAGCAGACTAATGTGTCCAGATCATCAGCAGAAGCCGAGTATCGAGCTATGGCAAATACTTGTTTAGAGTTAACTTGGTTAAGATACATTCTTCAAGACTTGAATGTTCCACTGTCCGAACCAGCATTATTATATTGTGATAATCAAGCAGCATTACATATAGCAGCCAATCCAGTTTTTCATGAACGTACGAAACACATTGAAATAGATTGTCATATAGTTCGAGAAAAGTTACAAGCTGGAATCATCAAACCGTGTTATGTTTCGACCAAAATGCAATTGGCAGATGTTTTTACTAAAGCTTTGGGAAGACAGCAATTTGACTTTTTGAAGGACAAGTTGGGTGTGATCGACATACACTCTCCAACTTGAGGGAGAGTATTAAGAGGATATTTTGCGGTGATAATTAGTTAGAATATATCTCAGATATTTAGGGAGTTGTTAGTATAGATTTGATTAACCGTATATTTTATTTATTTACCAGATTTAGTTAGATATATATTTTTTCTATTTTTAGGTATTAGTTGATAGTTTGTATCCTATTTAGACGTGTAAACCTGAATGAAGATCATACTTTCGATCCCAATTCTATTTCTATTTCTCATTCTTAGCACCTATACAATAGTTTAGAGCGCAGTAAAGGTTAAGCCTGAATTTTAAAGACCAAAATATTTTCAAAATGTCATTGTCATTTTGACGGCTAAAAAGTATTTTCAAAGATGATCTTACCAAATAAAGCTTTTAAATTTCTTATTAAAAATTAGGTTAATGGTAGAAATCTATGATGCAGTAAAGAAAGTAAGAGTTGTGATTTTCCAGTAAGTTCGCAATAATTACATATTAAATGACATAACATTCCATGAAGCTTCACACATTGCTATAAAGTTGACCGCCGCCTTTTTGTTTGACAATTTCTTATTATCCAAAGTTGACCTTTTCAATAAATTTAAAACAGCTTTGCATGCTTAGGTATGGCGACTCATTCCTTTCTGTTCTCAAGTGTATAAATAACACCCTTCCCATCTTCATCTCTCAAAATCACCTTTCTTCCATCCTTTTCTTTTTAATATCTCAAAATCAAACTCTTTCTTCTCTCCCGATTACAAATGGCGTTGCCCCGAGTAGTTGCTTTCGTGTGGTTGCTGCTCTTGCTTTTGGGGATAGCTTGTGACGCCCAACTTTCCTCTACTTTCTACGATCAAACTTGTCCTACTGCCCTCACTACTATTAGAACGGTTATTAGGCAAGCAGTTTCTCAAGAGCGTCGAATGGCCGCCTCTCTCATTCGCCTCCATTTTCATGACTGCTTCGTTCAAGGTTGTGATGCATCCATATTGCTCGATGATACACCCTCTATGACAGGCGAACAAAACGCAGCGCC
Source organism: Cucurbita pepo subsp. pepo (assembly GCF_057944985.1). Lineage (NCBI taxonomy): Eukaryota > Viridiplantae > Streptophyta > Magnoliopsida > Cucurbitales > Cucurbitaceae > Cucurbita > Cucurbita pepo. The sequence goes on along the minus strand of NC_141801.1, from coordinate 4,560,953 downwards.
TAATAGAAACTCTGCAAGAGGATATGGAGTGATACACAAAGCTAAGACTGAAGTTGAGAAGTCATGTCCTGGTGTTGTATCTTGTGCAGATATTCTTGCTGTGGCCGCAAGAGATGCTTCTTTTTCGGTAAGTATTTTTTTTCTAATTACGCATCCAAGTTGATTCTAATTATATGGTGACATTTTTGTAATACTATTTATATCAAAATGCAGGTCGGTGGTCCATCTTGGACGGTAAAGCTCGGGAGAAGAGATTCTACTACTGCAAGCAAAACTCTAGCCGAAAGCGAGCTTCCACACTTTCAAGAAAGCCTCGATAGACTTATCTCAATTTTCTCAAACAAAGGACTTAGTGCAAGAGATATGGTAGCACTTTCAGGTAACTAAATCTCGTATATTTGTATTTGTAATTTTTTTTTTAGTAAATACTATATTTATTAAAAATATATATTCTAACTCTATCGCAGGTTCTCACACCATAGGACAAGCTCAATGCTTTCTTTTCCGCAACAGGATACATAACCAAACTAATATTGACACGGGATTTGCTAGCACTCGTCGTAGAACTTGCCCCACATCTGGAGGGGACGAAAAATTAGCACCACTTGATTTAGTCACACCAAATTCTTTTGACAATAACTACTTCAAGAATCTTATACAAAGGAAGGGACTGCTTGAAACAGATCAAGTACTCTTTAACGGAGGATCGACTGACAGTATTGTGACAGAGTACAGTAGGAATCCAACCGCATTCAAATCTGACTTTGCAACTGCAATGATTAAAATGGGAGACATTGAACCTCTCACTGGTTTGGAAGGGCAAATAAGAAATATTTGTGGTGCAGTCAACTAATTAATAACTTCTATCTCAAAAAAGAATTTATTCCTTTGTTATTCATTTGTTATGTAATTTCAATCTTCATTATAATTATTTCCCATTGTATTCTATTTCACATTTTATCTAGTCTCGTGTCATTCTTTCAAGTGTAATAACGTTCTTAATTATGATTTCAATCGTAAGAAACATATTCTTGTCTCTCGCAGTAAATTTTATAAGCATTGGTTGGTCGGTGTAGTTGTTAGGGCGGACGTTTTCGAAGTCGCCAGAGTTTGGGTTTCCCCCACTGGAAAACTTCGGTTTTCTCCCTCTCTCTCGATTTTTCTTTCCTTTCTGTCTTCGTTTTCTTCCTTGCAAGTTTCTCGGTCGTGTGGACCATGGCTGAAGGCTTGGCGACCCACAGAAGTCGTGATCGTGCGGAATCCAAAAATTCTGAGGGTTATCGAAATTTTCACGACTTTGTTGACAACCTCGATTTTTTTTCCAATCATTACAATAGTGCTGCAACTTCCGTGAAGAAATCATTTTGATTTAGATTACGTACGCAAAATACAAAAATTCAAAGAAAATAGGAAGAAATTATAAACTAATCAAGCTCTCGAATCAGATGTCGGCGGAGGAGACCGACGCTCGTTAGGTCCAGCGTGTCACGGTCATGCTCGTCCAGGGCATGTTGCCCATGGCCGCATGCTCATGACAAGCCAACCCTTGTCATGTCTTTTCATTCTAGTGTTTTTCCTTTTGTAATTCTAGGGCGTATGACGCCTAAAAAATATCATGTCTAGGCCTGCCAGACTTAAAATGGCTCAGAATGTACTATAGGGGGATATGACTAGTTGTCAACTTCTCCCTACCCAAGGTTATATATGCTAAGCCGTTGTTATCTTTCTCTTGCTTGCCTATATAACGTCTCTTTCCAAAATCTCTCTTTCTAAAATCTCTCTCTCTCCTCGTTTTCTAAAACCTTCTTTTAAAACCGAGGCTAGAGGCTCGATCGTACGTCGCTTGGCCGTAGGCGACACAAGAACAAATTGGCTTAAGCTCACTTGTCGCTGGAAAGTGAGTGCCGCACAATCGCTAGTCCGCTGCCTTCGAAAGCGCGATTGTGTCAAGTGGTATCAGAGCTTTGTTAGCTCCATAACGTCATAAAGACCGAGATCATGTCGACGTCAAAGTCGACACCCAAAGAACAAGCCGACCAGCTTACGCTAATAGAGGAGGAAATGTTGTTCCTCAAAGAAGTCCCTGACACGCTCCGGTTCCTGGAAAAGCGGGTGACCGAACTGAGGGAGAAAGTCGTAGAAGTCGGTGCAATGGGCAACCACCTGAATGGGTTGCCAATCGCAGAACTGATGTTTCGAGTGACCTCGCTCGAAGAAAGAGTTGCTCCTACGAGCAGCCCAAAACCGTCTGGTAGTCCGGATAGCTCTATCGCACACAAAGAGGGACGTGGCGAAGAGTTCGACGTACTACAAAATACAATGATGAGTTTGTTCAATGGATTAGCCGATGAATTCAGAACAACAATCGACGACCTCCAAGACAGGATGGCCGCCATGAGCACTCGAATTGAAGTGACCATGAAAGCCGTGGAGGGCGTCATGGCTGGGCAAACTAATGCAGGATCCAACAAACTAAGGTTCCCAGACCCTAGAGCCTTCAAAGGGAATCGAGACGCCAAAGAGTTGGAAAACTTCATCTTTGATGTCGAACAGTACTTCAAGGCCACGACGGCTTGTACCGACGACAAGAAGGTGACCGTAGCCGCGATGTATCTCATAGACGACGCCAAACTGTGGTGGCGTATGAAGGTGCAAGACATCGAGGATGGATTGTGCACCATCGACTCATGGGAGGACCTCAAGAGAGAGTTGAGGGAACAATTCCTCCCCGAAAACGCAGGACATATAGCAATGGAGAAAATAGTAGCCCTGAAACACACTGGAAACATACGGGGCTACGTCAGACAGTTCTCAACCCTGATGCTAGATATCAGGGGCACAGCAGAGAAGGACAAGGTGTTCTTCTTTATAAATGGGCTACAGCCGTGGGCCAAGACAAAGATACATGAGAAAGGGTCCAAACTCTAGCTGCCGCAATGGCCTGCGCCGAGAGACTCGTAGACTGTGGGAATGAAGCAGGATCCCAAAGAAGAATGACACCGGCCCCAAACAATGGGGGCAAAACATACAGGCCACCAGGTCATCGAAATGGAAGCCCTAACAAACCGAGTGGATGGACGGATAGACCTCCTCAGAACAACCAAGCGGGGACATCTCGAGGGCCTTACCATCAAAAGAACCACCCGACGACGCCTTTGCAATGCATACTGTGTAAAGGCCCCCACAAGGTATCCTACTGTCCTCATCGAGCCTCTCTCACTACGCTCCAAGTGTCCATTCAAGAGAGCAATGAGGCAAGGGTCGAGACTATGCTAGACAAGAAAGAAGATCACGACAACCCCCGAATGGGCGCACTCAAATTCTTGTCAGCCCTCCAACGGAAAGTTGAACCGAATGAGATAATAGAGAAAGGGCTCATGTTCGTAGAAGCAACCATAAATTCTCGACCGAGCAAGAGCACTCTGATAGACTCTGGAGCAACCCACAACTTCATTGCCGATCAAGAAGCCCGAAGATTGGGACTCACCATAGGAAAGGACCCGGGGAAGATGAAAGCTGTCAACTCCGAGGCCTTGCCTATTGTGGGAGTTTCCAAAGGAGTCCCCTTCAAAATAGGGGATTGGACTGGAGAGCTAGACCTTGTCGTGGTTCGCATGGACGATTTCGACGTGGTACTTGGGATGGAGTTCCTCCTAGAACACAAGGTCATCCCAATGCCACTGGCCAAATGCTTGGTGATCACCGACCGCAACCCCACAGTAATACCTGCAAGCATCAAGCAACCGGGTAATCTTCGAATGATCTCGGCCATACAGCTGAAAAGGGGACTCGCGCGAGAGGAACCTACGTTCATGGCCATACCACTGATGGAAGAACCAACCACCGAAGAGACTGTCCCAGAGGAAATCAAGGAAGTACTAAACAGCTATACCGACATAATGCCAGAGAGCCTACCCCAAACACTACCACCTCGTCGAGGCATTGACCATGAAATCGAACTTCTCCCCGGGGTTAAACCACCAGCAAAGAACACATACCGGATGGCTCCGCCCGAGCTAGCCGAATTGAGGAAACAACTGGATGAGTTGCTGAAGACGGGATTCATTCGTCTGGCAAAGGCACCTTATGGAGCCCCCGTACTGTTCCAGAAGAAGAAGGATGGGACGTTGCGTCTATGCATAGACTATAGAGTCTTAAACAAGGTGACTGTACGCAACAAATATCCTCTGCCAATAATATCCGACTTGTTCGACCAACTCCACGGGGCCAAGTACTTCACGAAGTTGGACTTGCGATCAGGGTATTATCAAGTACGTATTGCCGAAGGGGACGAGCCCAAGACGACGTGCGTGACAAGATATGGGGCCTTTGAATTCCTGGTAATGCCCTTTGGCTTGACGAATGCCCCAGCTACTTTCTGCACGTTGATGAACCAGGTTTTCTACGAATACCTGGATCAGTTCGTCATAGTATACCTAGACGACATCGTTGTTTATAGCACAACCCTCGAGGAACACAAAGTGCACTTGAAGCTGGTGTTTGACAAGCTACGGCAGAACCAACTGTATGTGAAGAAAGAGAAATGTGCCTTCACACAAACATGCATCAACTTCCTTGGACATGTCGTCAGATGTGGACAAATTAGTATGGATAGCGACAAGATAAAAGCTATCCAAGACTGGAAGGTTCCTACTTCCGTATCTGAGTTGCGGTCCTTCTTAGGATTAGCCAACTACTATAGGCGGTTCGTCGAAGGGTTTTCACGACGAGCCGCCCCATTGACAGAGCTGTTGAAGAAAGACCACCCTTGGTCGTGGTCGAATGATTGTCAAATGGCCTTTGAAAATCTGAAATCAACCATGACGAGGGGTCCTGTCCTCGGGTTGGTAGATGTCACAAAGCCATTTGAAATAGAAACCGATGCTTCCGACTTTGCTCTAGGTGGGGTCCTTATTCAAGAAGGCCACCCCATCGCTTACGAAAGTCGAAAGCTCAACGATGCCGAACGAAGATACACTGTCTCCGAGAAAGAAATGCTGGCTGTAGTCCATTGCCTTCGAGTCTGGAGACAGTATCTCTTGGGATCACAGTTCGTAGTGAAGACGGATAACAGCGCCACTTGCCACTTTTTTGATCAACCAAAATTAACAGCAAAACAAGCCCGGTGGCAGGAGTCGTTGGCCGAATTCGACTTCAAGTTCGGACACAAAGCAGGAAAGAGTAATCAAGCAGCCGACGCACTGAGTCGGAAGGGCGAACATGCGGCCCTGTGCATGTTAGCCCATATTCATTCAAGTAAGATCGATGGATCGATGCGCGACATCATCAAGGAACATTTACTCAAAGACCCATCGGCCAAAGCCGTCGTCGAACTAGCTAAAGCTGGAAAAACACGACAGTTTTGGGTTGAGGGAGACCTCCTGTTGACCAAAGGAAACAGATTGTATGTCTCAAGAACGGGGGAACTGAGGAAGAAGCTCATTCAGGAATGTCACGATACCTTATGGGCCGGACACCCTGGGTGGCAAAGAACGTACGCCCTAATAAAGAAGGGGTACTTCTGGCCAAACATGCGAGACGACATCATGCAATACACCAAGACGTGCCTCATCTGTCAACAAGACAAAGTCGAGAAAGCCAAAGTCTCTGGACTCTTGGAACCTCTACCCGTGCCGACAAGACCTTGGGAAAGTGTATCTCTGGACTTCATAACACACCTCCCAAAAGTCGGGGAATATGACGCCATCTTGGTTATTGTAGACCGATTCTCGAAATATGCGACATTCATCCCCACTCCAAAATTATGCTCGGCAGAACTCACAGCCCAACTGTTTTTCAAACACGTTGTAAAGCTATGGGGTATTCCGTCAAGCATCATCAGTGATAGAGATGGCAGTTTCATTGGGACATTCTGGACTGAGTTATTCGGCTTCTTGGGAACAACCTTAAACATCTCCTCGAGTTATCACCCTCAAACCGATAGACAGACAGAACAGTTCAATTGCTTGCTCGAAGAATACTTACGTCACTTCGTCGGCGCTCGCCAGAAGAACTGGATACAACTGTTAGATGTCGCCCAATTTTGCTTCAATTGCCAAACAAGCTCGTCTACAGGGAAGAGTCCCTTCGAAATTGTAAGTGGACGACAACCGGCCTTACCCCATATTATTGATCATCCTTATGCAGGGAAAAATCCTCAAGCTCACAACTTTACAAGAGAATGGAAGCAGACGACAGATATAGCCCGGGCATATTTAGAGAAGGCTTCCAAGCATATGAAAAAATGGGCGGACAAGAAACGTCGCCCCCCTTCAATTCCGAGCAGGAGATCAAGTTCTTATCAAGCTGAGATCAGAACAGATCAGATTTCGCAGCCGAAAGGACCAGAGACTAGTTCGAAAATATGAAGGCCCGGTTGAAGTCCTAAAAAAGATTGGGGCTACCTCCTACCGAGTTGCACTACCCGCATGGATGAAAATCCACCCAGTAATTCATGTGAGCAACTTGAAGCCCTATCACCCTGACCCAGACGACGACCAACGGAATGCAACCACAAGACCGAGCATCGATCTAAAGCAGAAAGAAACGAAAGAAGTAGAAGAGATCCTAGCCGACAGGGTTAGGAAGATAGGAAGACCTGTACGGACGATTCGTGAATTCCTTGTCAAATGGAAGAATCTCCCTACAGAGGAAACAAGCTGGGAACGCGCCGAAGATCTGAACTCCACCGCCACCCACATCGCCAGGTTTGAAAGTAGTCGGTTGACGGGGTCGTCAACCAATTAGGTGGGGGAGGATGTCACGGTCATGCTCGTCCAGGGCATGTTGCCCATGGCCGCATGCCCATGACAAGCCAACCCTTGTCATGTCTTTTCATTCTAGTGTTTTTCTTTTTGTAATTCTAGGGCGTATGACGCCTAAAAAATATCATGTCTAGGCCTGCCAGACTTAAAATGGCTCAGAATGTACTATAGGGGATATGACTAGTTGTCAACTTCTCCCTACCCAAGGTTATATACGCTAAGCCATTGTTATCTTTCTCTTGCTTGCCTATATAACGTCTCTTTCCAAAATCTCTCTTTCTAAAATCTCTCTCTCTCCTCGTTTTCTAAAACCTTCTTTTAAAACCGAGGCTAGAGGCTCGATCGTACGTCGCTTGACCGTAGGCGACACAAGAACAAATTGGCTTAAGCTCACTTGTCGCTGGAAAGTGAGTGCCGCACAATCGCTAGTCCGCTGCCTTCGAAACTGCGATTGTGTCACAGCGCAACATATGCGTCTAGCTGGACAACTGCCACGTGTCGACTAAGGAGAGGTGCATCCTGTTTGGCGCACATGGGAACACATCGTACGCATCTAGCTGAATAGCTGCCACGTGTTGACCAAGGAGAGTTGCATCAGAAGGCCAACCCAAATCAGTGATCCGAGCCAGCATTGTGACCCACTTCGATCCAGCGTCCCGTCCCGATCTGTTGTGACCTATCCATGAACGTCATGTGCCAACGTTAGAAAATTCAAACAAAACTACATCCGTGGAGAATTGAACACATGTAGCATAGGTCATTGCAGCTAACTCGTTTGTGTCGCGTGTCACACTAAGAGCACGACTGCCCCCTGCTCAAGACGCGTGGCTATTCGTGGGTGGTCGCACGCGTGGGAGATCTGCCAGGCGCATGGAGGTGTGTGGTTGTGCATGGCGAGCTCATTTGTGCTTTGTTCCGCCTTCATTCAACTATTTTTCGTCTTGATCCAATACTGACCGTTATTTTATGTTACGATGATATTTCATGTTATGATGTATGATGTATGAAATGTATGATGATGATATGACATGATACGATGATATCTCATGCTACGATGATGTGCATGTATGAGATGTCATGTTGCATTATGATGAGTTTTCTAATAGACTACCGGTAAATGATGTTATAAATGAGAATGTATAAAGGCTCATGCATGCATATTGTGATGTCCCACATTGGTTGGGGAGGAGAACAAAACACCCTTTACAAGGGTGTGGAACCTTCCCCTAGGAGACGCATTTTAAAGTTTTGAGGGAAAGCTCGAAAGGAAAAGCTCAAAGAGGACAATATCTAATAGTGGTGTGCTTGGGCCGGTACACATGTTACCTAGATATGTGAAGAATGTGTGGGGTTGTGTCACATGAGTGATTTTAAGATGAAAAATATAGCTCTTCCCTGAAGAGGGTAGACACGAGACGGTGTGCCTGTAAGAACGCTGGCTCTGAAGGGGGTGGATTTGGTGGGGGTCCCACATCGATTGGAGAAAGAAATGAGTGCCAACAAGGACGTTGGGCCCCGAAGGGGGTGGATTGTGATGTCCCACATTGGTTGGGGAGGAGAACAAAACACCCTTTACAAGGGTGTGGAACCTTCCCCTAGGAGACGCATTTTAAAGTTTTGAGGGAAAGCTCGAAAGGAAAAGCTCAAAGAGGACAATATCTAATAGTGGTGTGCTTGGGCCGGTACACATGTTACCTAGATATGTGAAGAATGTGTGGGGTTGTGTCACATGAGTGATTTTAAGATGAAAAATATAGCTCTTCCCTGAAGAGGGTAGACACGAGGCGGTGTGCCTGTAAGAACGCTGGCTCTGAAGGGGGTGGATTTGGTGGGGGTCCCACATCGATTGGAGAAAGAAATGAGTGCCAACAAGGACGTTGGGCCCCGAAGGGGGTGGATTGTGATGTCCCACATTGGTTGGGGAGGAGAACAAAACACCCTTTACAAGGGTGTGGAACCTTCCCCTAGGAGACGCATTTTAAAGTTTTGAGAGAAAGTCCAAAAGGAAAAGCTCAAAGAGGACAATATCTAATAGCGGTGTGCTTGGGCCGGTACACATGTTACCTAGATATGTGAAGAATGTGTGGGGTTGTGTCACATGAGTGATTTTAAGATGAAAAATATAGCTCTTCCCTGAAGAGGGTAGACACGAGGCGGTGTGCCTGTAAGAACGCTGGCTCTGAAGGGGGTGGATTTGGTGGGGGTCCCACATCGATTGGAGAAAGAAATGAGTGCCAACAAGGACGTTGGGCCCCGAAGGGGGTGGATTGTGATGTCCCACATTGGTTGGGGAGGAGAACAAAACACCATTTACAAGGGTGTGGAACCTTCCCCTAGGAGACGCATTTTAAAGTTTTGAGGGAAAGCCCGAAAGGAAAAGCTCAAAGAGGACAATATCTAATAGCGGTGTGCTTGGGCCGGTACACATGTTACCTAGATATGTGAAGAATGTGTGGGGTTGTGTCACATGAATGATTTTAAGATGAAAAACATAGAAATCTCATGCATATTATAGAGATTTCATGCATATTGTATTTTCATTTTCATCGGGATATTTCTCCTTTCATGATGATGAGTACGAACGCGTACACTATGATATGATGATGATCATCATCATGCCTTGCATGATATTCGAGGGTTTTTTGTTCCTTTAGACGTTCAGCTATAGCCAAGTTGTCCGACTATGAGGGCCTAGGGGTGTGCGAGCCGCATGGTGGGCTCATGCTCGCATGTGTGGGTCGTGTGTAGAGAAGTATTACACATTCAATTGTTCGGATTAGAGGCCACCTCTATAATGGTTTTAAACAAAAGATTCCTAATCATGATTACATTTTTTTTCTTTTTTTGGTGTTACGCCCTAGAAGTTTGAATAAAAGTCACTGTTTTCTGCGACAAGGCGTCAAGGTTGTAGCTGCCATGGATTACCAAGTAGGCTCAGTTTGAGACTTGTTCAAAGCCTCTGAAAAGAAAATGTCAAATCAAACGACAAAAAGGGCTATGCATTTGATGCATGGCGAAGCTTCAACTGCCATTGTTAACCAATTAATAAAGCATTTGAACTTTACTGAAAAAGTCTATGTTCAACTTTGGATAAAAGGGAAGTCAAATGAAAAGGCCAACCAGTTGGGGCGCATTTAAGCATCAGAAACGACATCAAGTGGTGAAATTTTTGTTAGGTTTTGTTATCCCACATTTAGCTAATATTCATGACCCTTCATGACCGATTCTATTTATTTGATTTAGTCATGCCACGAGTATTATAGTTGATAGACGTGAGTTGCTTTTCTTTATTTTCAGTGATCTGTAACGCTATATAATAGTCAATTTCATTCTTCAATAGCTCATGAGATTTCTCTCAATTATTCTAATATTTTCCGTTTCCTCTTCTTAACCGGTTTGCCCCAAGACCGTTTTTAAAATAAACTTCCCAATTAAGTAATTGTTATATTATTTATTAACTTCTTCTTTACAAAGCTTTAGTGTGAATGTTGACCATTCATTTTTGTAATATAAATCATGTTAATTTATTTGGTCAACCATAAATAAATTGAAGTATGCTGAAATAGCTTCTAACTCTACACGTTACAAGTAATTATAAGTTTAGTTTGTAAATGTATAGAACAACGGTTAATTTATTTGATTGAGAGAAGAACATGACCGGTAAAAGAGAAAAACAAATTATATTTGATGCTTTAAGTTAAGACACATGTGAATTCAATAGTTTTCTTAAGCTTTCTCTGCAATGAAATTTGTAACCCTAGATTTCAGTCACCTAAAATAGCTATCATCATCTTAGTCTAAGCTCATATATGAAATGTATGTCTTAAAACCTCGGCTATTAAATAATAAAGGTTAGAATAAACATACTTTATCATTAGTGTTTCAAGCATAATTCAGAAATGAAAATGAAAAAGAAAATGAAATAATTTAAGATATGAAATGAATAACAACCTATCCTAACCTAAGTCTAGGAAAATTAAATATGCTTCCTTTGCACGTGTCATGGTCTCTATTTCGCGATGCCATAGTCAACCATACATGGGCGACTTACCTTTACCTGAAAAATGATGTGGCATACAACCTGAGTATAGTATTTCAGTAAGTGACCCCACTATTGGGGGGTCATGCATAATGCAAACACATGCAATAAATGCTAGGACCTATCACTATCTCATCCTAGGGTTGACCTTCAGTCCAGACTAACTTGGATGTGTAGCACATCCCTAAACACGACTCACATGTGCAAGTGTGAATCTCCAGGCGGTAGATGAGATCGACACTATGGTAGATGAGATCGTGTTGGAGATGGTGGATGGGGAGAAGGAAGAAGATATGATAGACATTGTTAATGAATAAACCTTGGCTCCGATACCATGTTAGGTTGAATGGCACTGTGACCTATTATATGAGTCACAACCTCAGGTATTTATAGATGTGTAGAATGAGGATTACAGGACTTTGATCCATGGTAACAAACCAAGGAATTAGTATGCATAGATATGACCTATTTTACCTTTAACCCTCATCATCTCAAGTGTGGAGGAGAGGTGAACAGAGGCTAGAGGACAACTAGTCCGAACTAACTGAAGAAGTGACGGAGAAAAAGAATAAAAGACTCTCGGGAAGAGAGAAATGAGATCTGAAAAAACAGCCTGAAGACAAGCGAAGAAGACGACCCATCCATAGACCCATAGTAATCGACTTAGTAGGCTCGGCCCAAACACTGCAGATGCAACCCACAGCGATCGGCCCACATTTTGAACCGCGACCAACACACCCATGAAAGTAACCCGAAACTTGCACGTCAACCTGTCTTGCGACCCGTACGCGTGTTAGCTCCCTCCACCTACATGTTTCCTGTCTAAAGCCAGACTTCCCGTGGCTCAAGTTGACATTTTTGACGCCGCTCCTTTTGTTTGGGACCCTCCGAAGTTGAATTTGACCTTATTTAAGGTAATTAAGGTCAGTATGATATTTGAATTCAAATTAAATTGAGCTAAGAAACTAGAATTACTAAAGAAATTAGGTGATTGTTCTAATAGGGCGAACACCTCGACGATACTTGGAATAACTTTGAGGGATGAAATCCACTAGATTTGAAATTAGGGAGAATGGCAGCTAAGGCCATCCAAGTAAGTGGTCTTACTATTGTTTCGGTGGAAAAACTTGTCTTATGTATGATAACACGTGACCAATGATCCTTGCACGTATCCTTTATGTTTATGTAGTATGATGATGTATGATAATTGTGCATGATGTTATGATGATGTGAGTTAGTATAATAGTGATGTTATATTATGATGTTATAATATTACAATGTTATGATGATCATCATATCATCATAATGTTATAACATTATCATAATAACATGATGACGATGATGCATGATGACATAAGATGTATGATGACGATATGATTCAATATGATGATATTTATATTAAGATGATGTGCATGTACGAGATGTCATGTTGCATTATGATGAAGTGTTTTCTGAGACAAAATAGATGTTAATGTTGATGAGTATATGAAGGCTAATGTATGCATGTTACCTAGGGTAATATGTAAATGATGTACAAGGTTGTGTCACACGAATAATTTAAGATGAAAACTATAGGGATATCATGCATATTGTGTGGCCCCTTCATGTGTCGTATTTTATGATTGTTATGACGTGAACTATATTATGTAATGTTATGGCTTATGTTATGTTATGTCATTGACTACGTGATAGTTATGATTTATATTATGCTATGATATGGCATGCATAACATGATAGAATGATTTTTTTTTTCAAGATTGTGAAATGTTGATAGGGCAAGAATATGTTTCATGAAAACGTTTATGAAAGAATGAATGCACGATCTACATATTATATGATTTAAAGCTATGGGAACCTTATGCATTTTTATGTTTCATTTTCATCGAGACACTTCCCCACTGTGATTAGTACGGAAGCGTGCCTTACAACATTTTTGTTCTCCATGATGTTATGATATGGTATTGTACACTTCACAATATTATGTGGGCTCCTTTCCCTTCATGGTTCCAGCAGCGTTAGTGTGCGCTAGCTAAAAGGCAGGCTCAAGGATACGCATACTCCGATAGTAGGTCCATGTGCGCGTACGTGGGCCATGTGTAGAGAAGTACTACACATCCAATTTTAGTTCGAGCAGGAAAGTAGAGTTCAAGGTTAAGAAAGGAAACGACTTTTATGAAAGGATTGTTGGGATATGGAGCCCGGTGCCTAAGTAGAGATATATATGGTAGATATTTTGTAAAGATTTGATGAAGATATATTTGTTAGATTATATCCGGTAGATTTAAATCTTTGGGAGCTATATTTAGTAAATTGAAACTATATATATATATATGACAGTGCATCTAAATGTACTTTTCTTCCTCCTCTATATTCTATCTTGTTATACATACCTGAAGTCATCAATAAAAAAAACTCTTTATCCAATATTCCTCAAGTGTGTGCGTTGTTGAGCAATCCTAACTATTGGTATCAGAGCTAACAACTAGTATCGATCAATAAAAAAACCCTTTATCCAATATTCCTCAAGTGTGTGCGTTGTTGAGCAATCCTAACTATTGATATCAGAGCTAACAACTGGTATCGATCCTAACAAGGATAAGTCTTTTAGTGATTAAGTATATATGCATTCCTAACCTCAATAGTGGGTTACTTATTGAGTATTTCTTAAAATACTCAAGCCACGTGCTACTGATGAGACTAAAGTTAGGATTTCCCAAAAAAGTCAAACTTTTTGGGGTAGGGAGTTAAAAGACGGTTTCAAGACTTGATTCCTTCTTCAAAGTTGTGTAACTTCTCATCAAAAAGTTTTAGGAACAGATAAGAGGCGACAAGTTTGAGTGTAGGAAGAGAATTTCTTTGTTTCAGATTGTGCAATAACGCGTGTAGGTTGTAGCTGCCATTGTTAACCAAGTAGCCTCAGTTTGAGCTTTGTTAAAAAGCCTTCTTATTATTTTGAACTAAAAGAAAATGTCAAACCAGGTAGCCTCACTTCAATGCATGCCCAGTTGACATTTCTCCCAATTCACTTCACAACAATAATACTTAACAAACTCACACTAATCCCTTGTTACGTACATTATTGGGAAGCTCTGCCTTCAACTTTTATACTTTGAATAAAAGCGGAACTTAAATGAAAATGCCTAAAAGTTAGGCATATAAAGCCATGAGAAAGGCCTTCAAGTGGGGCGGCATTCAATATGCACCCTTACTATACACTATAAATCATGTTAATTATTACACCTTCTTAACTATATACCTTATACGTGATTGATTATACTTTTACTTTTACAAATGTACGATGTCTTTGCTCAAATTTAAACCTTAAAATGGACACCGCCTTTATTTGATCGAGGGAAGAACATGACCTAAAAAAAATAAAAAACTTACACGAATGTTGTGTTTGCCACACCAACTTTGATGTTTAAGTTACCGCATAGAATTTGGGTATAGTAAGGATTTAAAGTATGATGAATGACTTACCCTCATTCGACTCAAGATAGGTATTTATATGAGAACTCTTAAGAGTTTGTTATGCATTCTTCCGTGAATCAAATCGAATCCAATCCAATAGAGTTCTACTAGTGCATGCGCAAGGCTTATAAAATTTACAACTTCAATTTAAAAAGAGAGACAAGAATATGTTTCTTACGATTGAAATCATAATTAAGAACGTTATTACACTTGAAAGAATGACACGAGACTAGATAAAATGTGAAATAGAATACAATGGGAAATAATTATAATGAAGATTGAAATTACATAACAAATGAATAACAAAGGAATAAATTCTTTTTTGAGATAGAAGTTATTAATTAGTTGACTGCACCACAAATATTTCTTATTTGCCCTTCCAAACCAGTGAGAGGTTCAATGTCTCCCATTTTAATCATTGCAGTTGCAAAGTCAGATTTGAATGCGGTTGGATTCCTACTGTACTCTGTCACAATACTGTCAGTCGATCCTCCGTTAAAGAGTACTTGATCTGTTTCAAGCAGTCCCTTCCTTTGTATAAGATTCTTGAAGTAGTTATTGTCAAAAGAATTTGGTGTGACTAAATCAAGTGGTGCTAATTTTTCGTCCCCTCCAGATGTGGGGCAAGTTCTACGACGAGTGCTAGCAAATCCCGTGTCAATATTAGTTTGGTTATGTATCCTGTTGCGGAAAAGAAAGCATTGAGCTTGTCCTATGGTGTGAGAACCTGCGATAGAGTTAGAATATATATTTTTAATAAATATAGTATTTACTAAAAAAAAAATTACAAATACAAATATACGAGATTTAGTTACCTGAAAGTGCTACCATATCTCTTGCACTAAGTCCTTTGTTTGAGAAAATTGAGATAAGTCTATCGAGGCTTTCTTGAAAGTGTGGAAGCTCGCTTTCGGCTAGAGTTTTGCTTGCAGTAGTAGAATCTCTTCTCCCGAGCTTTACCGTCCAAGATGGACCACCGACCTGCATTTTGATATAAATAGTATTACAAAAATGTCACCATATAATTAGAATCAACTTGGATGCGTAATTAGAAAAAAAATACTTACCGAAAAAGAAGCATCTCTTGCGGCCACAGCAAGAATATCTGCACAAGATACAACACCAGGACATGACTTCTCAACTTCAGTCTTAGCTTTGTGTATCACTCCATATCCTCTTGCAGAGTTTCTATTAGGCGCTGCGTTTTGTTCGCCTGTCATAGAGGGTGTATCATCGAGCAATATGGATGCATCACAACCTTGAACGAAGCAGTCATGAAAATGGAGGCGAATGAGAGAGGCGGCCATTCGACGCTCTTGAGAAACTGCTTGCCTAATAACCGTTCTAATAGTAGTGAGGGCAGTAGGACAAGTTTGATCGTAGAAAGTAGAGGAAAGTTGGGCGTCACAAGCTATCCCCAAAAGCAAGAGCAGCAACCACACGAAAGCAACTACTCGGGGCAACGCCATTTGTAATCGGGAGAGAAGAAAGAGTTTGATTTTGAGATATTAAAAAGAAAAGGATGGAAGAAAGGTGATTTTGAGAGATGAAGATGGGAAGGGTGTTATTTATACACTTGAGAACAGAAAGGAATGAGTCGCCATAGTTAAGCATGCAAAGGTCAACTTTGGTGCTTTGGATAATAAGAAATTGTCAAACAAAAAACGGCGGCGGTCAACTTTATAGCAATCTGCGAAGCTTCATGGAATGTTAGCCTAAGGGACATTTTCGTCATTTATGTTTTTTTTTTAAATTGGAAAACTGACTAGTGTATATTTTGTAACTTAAAGAGAGAAAAAATAAAGAAGAAAAAATAAAAGAAAAGAGAGAAAATCTAAAAAAACGATTCTTAATCTTCTGATTTAGCAAGTTCAAGACGTTGATTAGTCGAGCATTCTTGACAAAAATGACTCAAAACGTGATTTTCCATAAATCTTGACATTAGGATCACTGAAAATGGTTAAGAATCAAAGTAGAACTGAAGTACATTTTATATTTTATTGCCACGATCATCGTTTTAAAACTAAATTTAATTTTTATAAAAATTGTGATTAAATTGTAACAAAATTTTACTATCTCAATGAATTTAAATTTTGTTTGCATTTTCTTACGGGCTAAGTGTAACACCCGATTTATGTACAAAGGATGTAACGAATAAAAGAGGGTTAAAAGGTAAAATTCAAGATAAATCATTAATATGTATAAATTGAAAAAGTAACCCTAAAATGGTGAAGAAATAGACCACGTCAAAGAGGGTAAAATTCAAGATGCCTCTTCTATAGACCACGTCAAAATTTGATTTTAGTCTCCTTAGGTTTAGAAGAAGAAGATCTACCGATCTGGTGAAGAAATAGATTTTTTAAACTACAAAAGCTAATCCACGAAACTTGTTTTCCCTAGGTTGAATTATGATATGGGTCTTATGTCATTAGCCTAAGAAAAGTTAATGAAAAAAGTTGTTGAAGAAGTCGAGAGGAGCTCCAAACGAAGAGCAACTTGGAGTTGGATTTTATAGGTGAACTAGTATCGAGCAAGCTACTCTGGCTCAACATCTTTTGGTGGTGTTTTAACAAAATTAGTTGAAAGTTGTCTCAAAACATCCATGGTGCATAGGAGTAAAACATTTGTGAAGAAATCGAGTTGAAATAGACACTAGATTAATAGGAAAACGAAGATGACGTGGCAACTTTAGAATTGGCCACGTCATCCCCTTCAGAATTGCTCACTGTTTAGACCGATTCACCTAGTTTTAGAGTGGTTCCCTGTAATACTCGAAGAAAGAGAAATAGAAAAAAAAAAAAAAAAAAAAAAAAAAAAAAAAAAAAAAAAAAAAAAAAAAAAAGGAAAAGTCGAGAGGGGCAAATAGGTAAATTTGCCCCTCCAACCACCTAAGGGGTCCAAACGAAACCCCATCCATAGTCCTGCAAACGAGAGATAGTGAGAGAAAGGGGTAGAGAGAACCTAGAGAGAGGAGAAAGGATGAACCGCCGGAAGACTCACCGAAAACTACCGTCGGAGTCTATTCCGGTGAAGATCATGATGCAAGGAGGTGAAGATCATGCAGAGAGACTTTCTTGGAAGGGAAAAGAGAATGTGGGTGGCCGGAGTCCCATTTTTCATCAAGAAGTCGGAAAACCCGCAAGGTAAGGATATTGAACGTTTTCTCAGATCTACGATTTTCCTTTGTGAATCAAGATCTGAAATCTTGATATATTCATCTAGGAACAACTCTACGCATGATCTGTGAAGAAGTTTGGCCGAGACCTCAACCCGAAGGCGGAGATCCGAGAGTCGTCCGAGAACGGTGAGCGAAATTCTGACCTTCTTAACTCGTCCAGTAGTTAAGCGAAAATTACGAAAAAAAATACGAGGACGTAGCCCGTAACACGATCTAAAACTTTGCCAAAGGAATCATGTCGATCCGATCTACGGATCGAAAGATATGAAAATCGGAAAAGAGGGTTGTGTTTCGGTTTTCAGAGGGCAGAGAAGAAAGAAGAAGAAAAAAAAAAAAAAAAGAGTCGGCCGGCGAGCGGTGGACGGCGGCGACAGGCGCCGGACACGCGTCGACCATCGGCTGGAGCAACGCAGCTCCAGCGAGGCGTCGACACGTGTCGCCCGCAAGCCGGGCCGAACCGCGACGCGAGCCGAGCCGACCGGACCGGCCGACCCGCGACAACGCGGAGGCGGGCGCGCGTGCAGCCTGCGACTGGCGCCTTCCCGCGTGCGTGGAACGGCCAATTTGGCCCGGTTGTTTTCTGTTTTCCCGATTTTTGTCTCGGTTCCAGTTCTAATACTATTTTTTACGTGAATAGGGACTTAAATTAGAGAAATCAGTATTTTTGGACACCTCACGGGCAAAGAAACGCTAGCGAAAGGGCACGCGTCAACCAGGTAAGTCACTACCCGGTATTTAGAAAGAAATACTTGTAGGGTTCGCTTGGATGGTAGGTATGCATGTTAGTAATTTTGTCTTAAATTAGCTCTCCATGAATGAGATTAATTAGATGGATTGTTATGATGTGTTGGGTGAATTATCTGAGTGTTGCTTGTATGCCTTAAGCTTCCGTTGTACGTATGCATGCGTCTAATTTATGTTAGAATTGTGTATGCCGGGTTTCGGGTGCTTGATGGACGAATTCGCCCCATTGAGCGAACTTCGTGCTCTGGGTGCTTGATGGAGGTCATCGCCCCGTTGAGCCGGTATGCCTGGTTTGCACAATTTACATACTATGATGTTAGAAGAAGATTGCATGCACCCTCTGTTAATTGCTAGGGCCCATTTCTATGATAAGATTAGGGAATTTCTATTTGGAGCGATATGCCGCTCTAGTCAGACTTAATTTTTCCCTAGAAACATAGCGGTTTACCACGGCAAGAAAGTACCTAGGAGTGTTCATAAATTGCTAGCGTAAGAACGGTATCTATAGCTTCGTGGGAGGACCAAGGGTCCCTGATCAGTCCTTACTGCTCTTAGCCATTTCGCATGGGAAATGTGTCCCCGCGTCGTACAGCCCATTAGCTGCATGGGAACGGGTTGGGTCGCGCCCCCCATAGGAGGACTATATGGGCGTAGGGGTATTCAGCACACCCCTAGGCTAGATACCATGTAGTCCTAGATAGCCATGTAGAGGTAGCGCCTCATAGAGAGATACCGACCATATCAGCTTGGCATAAGGAACCTCTAGGTGACTCTAATGAAAGGACGACGAACCGGTGAAACCCAAGGGGCAAGCCCCAAGAGACTAAGGTTAGAACCCGACGTCCTAGAACCGAATTAGGAAACCATGGGAGTTCTGTTAAATTAAGATGCGAAGAGAGCCTACAAGTAGGTGGCTTACTAAGTATAATTTTTATACTCATCCCGTTCTCCTTTATTTTTCTCAGGTGTTCGCTGGCTGCTGGTCGAGGTAGAGGAGAGTTTGAGAGCTGTACAGTCACAGAGGGGTCGTTCCGGAGCGTCAGTCCCTTTTCGGTCTTTTAGAGTCTTTTGTATTTCATTTTATATTTGCAATTTCTTTTGTAATAATTAACAAACAAAATTTCTCTCTTTTGTTTTAATTCAAAGTATTTTTATCTTTTTACTTTGGTTTTCTTTTCTTTTATTTTCCTTTTGTTTGTTTTCGATTTCGTCTTTTTGGTCACGATTCGGTTTTTCGAAGCCTCGAAAATCGGGTCGTGACATTCCCATAATAATTTTCTATATTCTAGAAAATATACTCAATTTGGGACATACCCAAGAATTTTGAGAAAAAGTTAGCTTCGAGAGGGTCGTAAAAAGTGATCCCGAACACAATCGATGAATTCAAAAAAGCGTAGGTCTCACGCAATTTGGCAACGAAAGAAACTACTTGAATAGGAGAAATCACAGGCGATTTGAGCATGTTGAGTATGTTATATGCATGTTCACATTTTATTAATGTATGATTTAGGGTATGGGAACTCGTTTCTACCCAGTATTACTATTGGATGATGTTGTATACTTTTGAATGCACATTATGGTAATGTTAGATCATGAACTGTTGTTCTACGTTATTATGGTCCTAGGACCTAGTTTTGGAGTCCACAGATCATTGGGTTGATCTGGTATCTTGTCAGACAATTAGGGCACAATCTCTATTTGTGAACTAGCCTAGAGAGGTTAGGGCTACTTGATACACAGAGTTTAATTGTCATCAATTGGGAATCACATGAGTCATAGAGGGTATACTCTTGGGGTAACTTTGGTTATGCCTAGTGGGGAGTCTTGACCTTATATTGTTCTACCCAAGAAGGGGTGTGAACAAGCAGTATACTATTTCCATCGGAAAAGGCGAGACAGTTACTGTTCTAACCCAAGGAAAGCATTGAACAACCAATTTACTATTTCTGCTTGAAAAACACGATGTGATAAGTAGTTTATTGATCTTAGGAATAGGTAGTTATTGCATGGTGTCACTATTGCACTCTTATGACAATGAGACAACGATTGTGCAGCATTTGTTCTAATCCAGCAAACAAGATAATCGTATGAAAATCGTAAGTTGTAGAAAATTTGGACGTATGATCAAGTCTCAGTCACATTTGAGAGAAAGTGTTTTAGAAAACGTGAGTGAGAAAATGCATAGAAAATAATTTTTAAGAATGTAGTGTTATAGGTTAAAAGAAAATAAGCAACAACCAAAACTTGATAGCATATAATTCGGGTATGAAGAATGGACGGCTACTCACATCTCCTATAGTACATTTTGAGACATTTCACCACTGGCACACATAGACATAATTTTGGTGAACAATCATACATTCTGTATTAACATGACATGAACAGTAAAAACCTATGTATACATGAAAGCAAGTAAAAAGGGTTTGAAACGAACACGTCCTGGACAAACATAACTGGGACATCCGACACGCAGCCACAGACAACACGTCTTGAACAAGTATGACCATGACACCCCACACCTAAGTCACACACAAAACTGTTTGTAGCTAAGATAAGAGTTAGACTATTATAATATTTTTCATAAATTCATTCCTCCCAAAACAATTTAGTAGTCAATATGGGTCAACTTTGGCTACATGAAAATGGACCAATAAGAAAAAATGTTATTTTTTAAAATATAATATTGACAATTTTTTATTTTCTATAACATGTATCATTTAAATTATTTATTATTCCTATTAGTATTATTATTATTTTTTGTAACAACATTGTAGTTGAAGAAGTTAAAAAAAATATATATTTATCCTCTCGATTAATTTAACCTAATAGAATCGTGATACACATGTCAGTTTAACTCACACGATTCCACGTCCGCTTTGAGATAAACCCATATCGACCTAAAGAAAAAGAATTGTGTTCCAAAACCCATAATTCTAATGTAAAATTGGAAATTGAGGAGAATAATCTCGAGTAATATTAGGTTCAGTTTTCTGTAACACCTGATTAGACCTAACACAAAGTCTTTCTTAGTTAACTCTAGAAATATAGTAACTCGAGATGAGCTTCAGTTAAATCCGAACCATCCAAAAAAAACTAGTTTGAAATGGTGGTTAGGCAAATCAAGAGAAAAAAAAAAACATATTATCCATTGGAGATGGTATGGGCAGGAGTTCATGTTACTCAATTATTGTCGGTCTCAAAGACGATAAACCCAACAAATTCCATCAAAATTACAATTGGAATTATTTTCCAAAAAAATAAATCAATACAAAAACTCCCTTTAATTTCTTAACAAAAAAAGACAGCCAACATCCCCACATCGCCGCCGCCAGATGGTTTCAAGGGTAAAAACCGACGAACGGAATCGGAGTCCGAGAGGTCGTCGTCGTCGGCCGTTGCGGCGGCTGAGATACCTGATGGATTACCTCGCCGACGGATTCAGCGACGACGACGACGAAATGGATGGCCAATCTCAGCAGCTCCAAGTAGAGTTCGAATCTCTGAATCGCCATTTTGAAGCTTTTTTTTTTTTTTTTTCTCTTTTTTTGTTTCCGTCAATTTTCCGCGTCGCTCTGTTCTCTAATTTCTTCTATGCCTCAACTCTTTTCTCTCTATATTTATAGTCGTGGAAAATGGAGGGTCCTGTTCTTAATATTATTATATTTTATTTTATGAAAAATAAATAAATGTATTTCATTTTTAAAATATGTCTTAAAATCATGTGTTATTTTATGTAACACTTTATGGTTGTTTATTTAATTAACTAATATTAAGAAAGCCAATTGTTAAGTGACTTTTTTTTATTTTTCTTTAAAATGGAAAATATTAAAGAAATAAATAAATAAAATAAAATAAAAAAGATTTATTTTTATTTATTTTTATTTTATTTTTGGGTTAAGACGAAGGGACAATTATTCACATGTTTGGAGGTTAATTTGGCTTTAGGAGCATTCCAAGAGACACCGCCCTTTCTCTCTCCTTATCCCAATCTCTCGCTCTCTCTCTCTCTCTCTCTCCATATCTCTCTCGAATTAAAATGGTTTTTAATAATAAATATTTCTGGTTTAGATTGAAAATGTATAAACATCCAAATTTTTCTTTCTTTTTTTAATAATAATTTTCATGCATTTTTTTATTTTTTATAATACATTATTCTAACTAATATCCTGTTTTTATTTTTTATTTTCAACTTAAAAAATTGTTTTTATTATTTTTATTAAAATGAATGGATATCATTGAAATTTGAAAAGAGATAAAAAGTCAAATTTAATTTTAAAAATTATGGTTCATTTGATTTTTTATTTATTATTTTAAAATATTAAGTCAATAATTACTATCCACACGTAGACTTCCTTGTTTTTTTTTTTTAATTGAAGACGAAAAAAATAGCATTTAATTCTTTTTAGATTAATTATTACAAAAAAAAATACACAATTTTTAAACACCTTAAAACAAATGATTTTCTAACCAAATCTTTTTTTTTTTTTTTTTTTTTTATCTTTTCAAAATTTAACTTAATTTTCTAAAAAACTTCTTCCATTTTCATGATTTTAGGGTCTTATTAGATATATAATTTAATTATTGCATTTATGATTTACTCGGTATAAAATGATATTTAAAATTTAAAATTTAGAGATTTATAAAATATTTATTTTTATTTTAAATTAATAAGAACGACAATTCTCTACACTAGTATGATATTTGTATCGTTTTCATGGATTTTTCTATTAGCTTCATTCAAAATGTCTGATATCAATAAAAATATTGTATCTTTTCAGTCAATATGAAATTTTATTTACATTCTTGATTATATTTTTACACGACTATGTTTAAACAATATTTTAATAATAATAATAATTCAATATATATATTTGGAAATGAAAGGAATATTCCTTCAAACTACATGAACGTGATGAATTAAAAGTATATATATATAATCTAAGTCTTTGTTCTTATCCAAATGCAAAGGAATTTAATATTTTTTTTTAAAAAAAAAAAAGAAAAAACAAGAAGTAGTAGGAGGCATGCTCCAATGCATGGGGTGAGAGAGCCTTGGTTTTCCATTTTTTTTTTATAATAAAAATAAATAAATAAAAGCAAGAGTTGGCATTTTCAAGCTCAATTAATAAATAATGGAAGTCTTCTAATACCTAAACGATTTTCAAATTGAAGATTTAAATTTATTTTTAATAACATTTTTCAAATAGAATTTGAGAGCAAGATGTAAATTAATACCTTTCTTTTCGAGTCCTTTGTTCGATATTTGAGGATTTACTAATCTATTGGCACGATGAAGTTTAGAGCATGACTCTGATACCATGTTAGACGAACACGACTCTCCACAATGGTATGATATTGTCCACTTTAAGCATAAGCTCTCATGGGTTTGCTTTGGGCTTCCCCAAGAGGTCTCACACTAACGGAGATAGTATTCCTCACTTATAAACTCATGATCATTCCCTAAATTAGCACAACTTTCATCATCCAACAGAGACAATTATTAATTTAAGATTTTTGTTGATGATTTTTTACTAATTTTTAATGTCAATTAGGGATTAATTTCTAAATAGTTTGAATTTTTATTTTCTTTAAATAATAATAAAGTTGTAAATTTAGTCTTGGTTTTAAAAGTTAGGATAAATAAAATCATAAAAATTAAAAGTTGTAAAATTAAAAATAAATAAATAAATAAATAAAATCGTAAACAAGTTGATGGGCTTAAAATCATAAAAATAGTATCATACCATTGAGCATGCTTCACTAGAGCCCTCTCCTTAGACAGTGAAGGTGTGACCATAGCTTGATCCTTTTTCGGTTTCCTTCGAGTCCAAGGTTTACTGGTTTGCCCCGACTCTTCCACGTTCTTGACTTTGTAAGTATACTTGTCCGGCCATAAAGACAACTTAGAGTGTGGTCACATAATCTTGATAACCATGTGCTACGACTGGGCTTGAGCCTGTCCTCTAAAGTCCACATCAAATTGTCATCTCTTAGGCAATTTTTTTTATTGGGAATATCTGACACTCCATAACTCTTAAATGGCATAGCACGCCTTTCGCGCTCCTCAAAGTTTGTAAGTTTGAACTTAGCCTCAAAAGACTAACCAAAATCTTGCAGCCATGATCTTCCTAACTTGTCTCTCAAGGTTGGTGAATCTTATGTCTTCTAATGCCAACTTATCCAAAATTTTCTTACGATAATGGTCTGCTTGTGGGGTTTCTAATTCCTTTAGTGGTCGCGTTTACCTAAGTGTACTATATTTTCTAGGCCTACTACGTGATCTGCACTGGGCTTAAAGTACCTTAGTGCCCAAATCCATGGGTTGAATATCTAGCCCTCTCCAATGTTAGCTCTCTAACTTCCTAAGGTTAGTGTGCTTATCTTGTGACCTCTTTCGGTCTTCTCACCATCTCTAAATACTATAACTCAAAATCTAGTATCATCTTATAGGGTTAACGTTCACTCTTTACCACCCAAGTACCTTACCATAACTAAAAATCTATATCACATAACCCAAAACATACAACAAATGCATAAAAGTCTTACAACATATCATATAATACTAAGCAGGGATAGATTGCATATCTAGTTGCGGTGAGGCATGCTATCAAGCTGAGTAACATAGGTGTACGACTCTCGGTCCTAAGAAAAGTTTACAAAACTTAAAATCTGATTGTTTTTTGCATGACTCAATTTTTAGGCTTCAAATCTCAAATTCTGACCTAAGACAAAGTTCAGAAACAAATAAAATAAAAAGATTAAAATAAAAGATAAAAATCTGATAAAATTTAAATCGAAATATAGCTACTTACTTGGTTGTCATGCGTCTTCTTGAGTTCGCTTTTATGCCAATAGAATGCTCCAAATTTCTCAAAAGCCTTAGATCAAGTAGAATTAAGTACTTTAAGGTAAGTACTGAAACCAAAATGAGAAACAGTGAAAATGAGCGAAAAGCAATAGACCATGCGCCCTCACATGTGATGGGGCAATCTCACGCACGCGTCCACACGTGCATAATCACAGGCGAGCAGTGCACGAGTAGGCAGGTAACATGTGATCAACGCTTGGTTGTAAATCCCGATAAGTTAACCCAATACGAGTTCTTCCAGTATGTTTTGTCCTTACTCACATACATCTCATAGGAAGTCACCCAACATAGAATTGCTCCAAGCAAACAACGTTTAACCATGAAATTCATATGATTGAGCCACTGAAGAAAAAAAAAAAAAAAAAAAAAAAAAAAAAAAAAAAAAAAAAACATCTTGTTAATATAGGTAGTAATTTTCATTTCCTTTAAACCTTTGTTAATCATCCTATCCTTTAGATCGCTCTCATTCGAATGTGATCTTGCCTCATTCATGTACCCCTCCTTTACGCAGGTATCACAAAAGTTTTTGCGAGTTTTTCATCTTTTTACTCCATCTCCTCTAACGATGTTGAATCTTCTATTCTTTTACAAATTCTCCAATCTATGACTCGAACATAAGGTCAAGACTTACAAGAACATCTTGAAAAAAATTCTTTTAAGTGAATCAAGATGGAGAAATCTAGTGAAAATTTTCATCCTACAGAGAAAAAAAAAAAAGTTGGATGATGAAAGTCCGACTAATTTAGGGAATGATCATGAGTTTATAATTAAAGAATACTATATCCATTGATGTGAGGCCTTTTGGTAAGCCCAAATTAAATCCACCTGAGCTTGTGTTCAAAGTGGACAATATCATACTATTGTATAGAGTCTGTAAATGGAGGGTAGCACTATAAAATAAATAGAATAATTGTAATATAAAGTTTGTAAGGGCTACACCACTGTTACCATGGGGAACCGGCAGCGGATTTCGGTCCCGCCATCTTAAACCCTTTTATCCGATTCAGGTTTTCGTTTCGCTTCGAGTTGGAGCTTGTTCCTCTCACAAATTTTCAGGTTTCTTTTGGGTTATGGTGTATCTGTGAACAAACCCCTCTTCCAAAACTGTGTTTCGTCCCTTAACAGCTTCAATTGACGCCCATCCATGGCGACCCACCTTCAAATTTCCGCTAAAATGGCCCTTCACGCCCCTGTTCTTCTAGCGCCCAGAGTAAGTTCGACCACCCTTTCTTCTATTTCTCTTTTTGAAGTATAAGGCTGAGTTAATGGGTGGGATTTTGGGCGCTCGGTTTCTAGCTTTTGAGAATGCATTTGTTTTGTTTCTCAATGTGGATGAAATTTGTTGGTAATTGCAAAATCATGTTGGTTAAATTGGTGGAACAGCCTTCTTGTGAATTTGTGGGTGATGTTGATTAATTGGAACATGCTATTTGATGGTAAATTCTGTTGCTGTGATGGCTGAATGCCTCTACATTAATGGGTATGGGTATAAACTTATCTGTTTCAGCCTCTCATAGCATTGAAAGAAGCGAGGAGCTATTTAAGAGGGAAGAGTATGCAAGACTGTAGTTATCTCGGGGTGTATTTTTTTTGTAACATAAGCGGAAACAAGATCGATTGCACTCTCACACACACGAACATAAATGAACAAAGAGACACAACGATTTACGTGGTTTGGAGAGAAGAAATTCTCCTACATCCACGGGTGGTGGACAATTACTATAATCAAAGTGTTTACAAATGTATCTCTCACCCTCTCACACTACGAAGTCTCACTTACAAAGTTCCTCCCAATTGCCTCTAGGCAAATACAAAATGGCAATGACTCCACATCTCATAACAATGCTAGAAAAACCTTTATATAGGCGTAGCAATACTTGTTCTCATGCATGAATCGAAGCAACACTAATGGTCATACATGAATCAAGATGATTCATGTACCAATATCAAAGATGAACCAAATGAATCCAATAGATTCATGAATAGAAGTGAGAAATGTACCAAAATTATTCCTGAACCAAATCTTTATGACAATTCTCTACATATTCATGTTCAAATTTAGAAAATGATTAAATTTATGCCAGCTTGTTGGCTTAAAATTTTGGGTGTTTTATTGAATGTAATCATAAAGTAGGGCTATGAGTTCAAACACCTACCATGGTAGTTCCTCTTTATTCCATACTAATAGTCTATGCTGTTAATATATGTTCAATCAAAATGTCAGAGGTGATGAACTTTAAACAAAAAAAGGACTATGCATTGAACTTCATGACTTGAATAATATCCAAGTTGAGGCTTGAATGCGTGAGTTAGATGATTGAGAATATGTGTAATGATTAAATTTACTGTAGCTTTTCAACTAAGTTTTGTGGATGCGGCGGTGCTTTAGTCAATGAAGAATGGAAATGATATCCATCACATTTGTGTGATGGATTTTCATTTTTGTTTTAATGAATTTTCCATTCATTGTTGAACGAACTTGATGCCAATTGCTTACACTGTTTCCTTTTCTTTTTTATAATTCCTATTCTTTCGACTTAGTCGTTCTATCCAAATTTATAATGTACGATTTTTGTTCTTATTGTAGCTTCGATCACCGGAATGCAGCCACGTAGTGAGTTTAAAACCACATAAAAGTATTCAGAATGCTAGATCTATGGTCTCTTGTGCAATGAATATGAGTGCAGGACAATCAGATGATCCAGGGAGGGCGAGTTGGGATAGTTTGAAAGTCAGGGTAAAAAAACTTTGGGACAACTCACCAGAGCCAGTGAAGTGCTTCCCTTGGAATGAAGCATTGAATAACTTCATCCAGCTTATTGCTGATCTCATCTTGTCGGTTATCAAATACTTGAGCGTACCATTGCTTGTCGTCACATCTCTCAGCGAGATGTCCTACTGCGCCCATGAAAAGAAGCTTCTTATCGTCCCATTTCCGTTAATAATTGGCTTCTCTGTTGCTGAGGTCATGAGACAGACAGCTTTGAGTCTATCTCCAATTCTTAAGGTAAGGTTTCAGCATCATCGTTCCATTACGTTTGAGACGTTAGTTGAATGAATCATAACGATAGTTGATTGACAAAGCATTGGTCTCATATCCTCCATTTTAGCTCTGCTTTTATATCGCCCTTGCGTAGACAACATTTTCTACTGTTTCTGGATTGATTACATAACTATATTTGCACATGATGCAATAGAAAATAATAAGTATGTTGCTTTAATCATGCTGTTGAATTTTAATCTTACGTTAGTTGAAAAAAACATCAATTGTCTGATTTAGCATTTTGTCGTTTCTTTTTACGTGTTCGCTCGTCACTTTTCTTATTGTTCTTTTAACACTCGTTGATGTTCTTGGTTGTCTTTGTAGTATTCTTCATTTCGAACGATAATTTTTGAAATAATGTTAGCTGGGAATGTTCGAACACAGTTCAGTAGTCTTCCCGTTGCTCATTTTTATTTGAAACACACTCCTGAGCTTATCCTTCAGTAGAAATACAATATAAAGAACTGTTTAAAGAACTCCTTGATGTTCTTAGTTGTCTTTGTAGTATTCTTCATTTTGAACGATCATTTTCGAACTTCGGTTAGCTTGGAATGTTTGAACACAGTTTAGTAGTCTTCCTGTTGCTCATTTTTATTTGAAACACACTCCTGAGCTTGTCCTAGAGTAGAAATACAATATAAAGAGCTGTTTAAAGAACTCGGTGTTCTTAGTCGTATTTGTTGTATTCTTCATTTTGAACGACCATTTTCGAAATTCGGTTAGCTGGGAATGTTTGAACACAGTTTAGTAGTCTTCCTGTTGCTCATTTTTCATTTGAAACACACTCTAGATCTTGTTCTTCAGTAGAAATACAATATAAAGAGCTGTATAAAGATCTTGATTGAATTCTAGTTTCCTGTGAATTCTACTGAACATTTCTTGTGAATTTCCTTTTGCCTTTTTATGATTCAGGATCTTGACGTACCATGGCATTTAATCACAATTGCTTTGTTCTTCACACTCATTAAACTGCCTGGCCCATACTACCCATATTGGGGACGCATATTCCTTCCCCATTTTGCAAATGGGGGTCTGTTGAGAACAGTATGGTCTATGTTTCTCTGGTTTAGAAGACCTCGAAAGACATCGATGTTGCTGAAGCAGAAAGAGAATCACCTAGATACACCGAAGAACTAATCGAGCAGTCTCCAAGAACATTGGAGTAGCAGCACAGAAAGTTTCAGATGAATTATCCAGAACGAAGTGATTGAACGAGGCGAGGGAGCGAACTGATGAATAAATTGTTGTAGTACGAGACCGATTATGGTTGATTGAAGGATTGTTTTGGTGATGGGACATTGGAGATAAAGCCTTAAAATGAAAGGCTAAATGTGTTTTCATGTAGTAGCACAGAAAGTTTTGGAGGCTGTATTGGAGTAACTCAAATCCTAGAACATGAACATAGTACACAATGTTCTTCAAATTCCTTCCTAAATTTTAAGAAAATTTGTAAGATGGGGCTAAGCTATACTTATGTCTGTTCTAAGAATGTTGTCACAAATACGGCGGAAAATTTGCATGTGAATATCTTAATCACTAAACTACGTTCAACTCTAGTTTACGAGCTAACCCCTTTGAAGTTGCTCTAAATGGTTGGATGCATGTATGTTTATCAACAAAAGTTCTCGACTAAAATGTTGACTCATCTACATATTACTTACAAGGTTCAGTCCGAATCTTACTGAGGCCAAGGGTCGGATTTTAGTTCGGATTCTAAACTCTTTTCTTTATGCTACTCCTCTCATTTTCACTCTCTACTTGGCCGATTTTTGGCTAATTTTGATCGGATTTTCTACGATTATCGATATTTTTTTCTTAGAAAAACAATTAAAAAAAATAAAAAAATAATAAGGGGATGGTTATTTTTTAAAATATAGGTATATAAGGTAGTTTTTGAAAATTGGGTAATTTTTGAGAAATAGTTTTATTAAAATTAAAGAAGAGAGAGAAAGGAAAGGAAAGGAAAGAAGAAACGGAAATGTAATGAAATGAGTTTGTGCTCGTCGAACTCCAAAGCCCTATCACCGCTTCTTCTTCTTCTTCTTCTTCTTCCTCCTCCCCACTCCCACTCTCACTCCCACCGCCATGAAAGACCACCAAGATACCCAAGAGCTTCACCCCGACACTAACAAGCGCAAGCTCGAACAGAACATTCAATTGGCTAAGCAGAAAGCTCAGGAAATCGTTGCTAAGCTTGTGAGCAATGCCGAGTCTAAACGCCCTCGCTTTGAC
Organism: Cucurbita pepo subsp. pepo; assembly: GCF_057944985.1. Classification (NCBI taxonomy): domain Eukaryota; kingdom Viridiplantae; phylum Streptophyta; class Magnoliopsida; order Cucurbitales; family Cucurbitaceae; genus Cucurbita; species Cucurbita pepo. The sequence goes on along the minus strand of NC_141801.1, from coordinate 4,530,614 downwards.
TACGAACCCCCCTCTGCTGCCCCAGCCTCTCAAAATCCACTGTCATCCGCTTCCCCCTTTCCTAGTAAGCATGTTCAATTTCTTCGACTCCTTTTTCTTTTCTTCTTTTTAATTTAGGTAAAGTGGATGTTCTGCTTCTCTATTTTTATGCTTTGGAGTTTGTTCGAACATGTGTGGAATTGTTACGGATTCTTGCGACACGAGTCTTTAATGATTCATTTGTGGTTGGATTTTTGGCTATGTTGTTAGCATAGAAATACGCCGATGTTGGATACGTGGATAAACAATCTTCTTGTCCATTACTCTGATTTTGTTCTAGCTTTTAAGATTTTGCGCTTCTCTGATATTTTATTGTCAAGTTTGTTAAATTTTGTCCACCTATATTTTTTAGACAAGGGGAACTGGAGTGGGCCTTTATGGAGCCTTTTAGGGCTTTGGGAGGAGTCATAGCAAAAGGGTAATCTCTGCTATCGAAATTTTGGAGAAGCCTTCTCGCGGTCTATCGAATTTTAATTTAAAGATGAGTCTTCTTTGTGGGGTGACATCAATCTTTCGGCCACCTTATCCAAGGGGTTCGGGAAAGAATTTTGGAGAGAATTATGCCGTTTCTACCCATTAGAACCCAATGATATAGACATACTTCTTTATGTAGGTTTCCTCCCTGTTGATATCATATCTGGCAATGGGGATGTCGATGCAAATGAAAATCTCCCATTGTCGAAACTTGTAGCTTGATGCAAATGAAAATCTCCCTTTCACATTTAACAACAAGTAGCTCCACGTTTATACAACTCCACCTCTAGCTATGGTATCATTTGGATCAATCTTGCTTAAGTTTTGTGGTCATTGCAAGCATTTGTGGGAGAGATTCGAGAGAAGACAGGTTGGTACACAAAATACAGCTGAATTGACAGTGGAAGACCCCTTGGGTGATCTATTACGAAACTAAGGAGTCACTTGGGAGGTTTCAAATTGACAGTGGAAGACCTCCCTTGTGGTCTTTAATGTAGCTAAGGAGTCACTGGGGAAGCTTTTCCATTGTTAAAATTGGGAAGAAAAGACCTTTATGGATGATAGATTGGATAGATTATTTCCCCTTGATGTATGCTATTAGTAACAAGAAGGAAAAGAAAAGGGTTGTATGCAATGTGTTGGATGGTGAGACTCCTTTGTGGAGCATCACTGCTAGAAGGAACTTGTTAGAGGCAGAGATGGAAGATTTTGAGGCTTTGGTTGAAGAATATGAAACTTTTAGACATCAGAGAACTTCTGGCTGAGGTCCTTGTTGCAAATCCTGATTACAAATAGTTTTCTTCTTCCAATAGCACTCGCTCTTGCAATAAAGAAGGATAACAACCCCGAAAAAGTGAATTTTTTGTGTGGACCCTTTGTTTGGGGGAGTATTAATCCTGGAAATAGATCAAAGGAGATGGCCTTCGTTTTCTGTCCTTCAATTCAATCTAGTGCAATTTGTGTTTAAATACAAAGGAGAGTTGAAATCACGTCCTCTTCACAGCCAATTAAGGAGTTAATGAAACTTCATCTGTCAGAGCTTCAATCTACAATGGTGCTTCCACTCAACTACAAAGGAGAACACTTCCCAATTGCCTTTGGGCTACAGTAAAAAAGAAGGCAAAGATCCTCCTCGACATTATTGATATAGGCTTATGGGATTTTTAAAGAGAGAGAAATGACTGTGTTCAATGACAAGATTAGAGGGTGGGTAGAGGTGATAGAGCTAGGGAAGGGAAGTTTCTGTCATTCAACTACACCTTCATGTAATTTTTCCCCAATTGAAGTCTTTAATAGTTACCAGTACCACCTTTATGTAATTAATGGGAATTGGGAATCTTTTTGTAGTAATTAGAGGGTAGTTTAGGCTAGAAATTTCTGTTTCTTTTAGTTGATAACAAAAGGAGAGTTTTAAAAAAATATTGTAATAGACACTTCAATTTGAGGCTGTGTATTATACAATTCACATTGACAATCTTTCTTTTTTTCCCCTTCTCTTCTTTGTTTGTTTATTTATTATAATGGATTGTGTAACTCTTCTTTATAAAGAACTAATTGTATTAGTTTCGAGGTATGATTATGATGTAGTCTTAATTCTATATTCAATTGCCTGTTACTTGAGATTCTTTTTCAGCACATTTAGTATGCTTACTAATCACGAAGTAGACATTCCTTTATTTTTATACTCAAACACTGTCGTGTCATGTGTCACTTCTTGCATTCGATTTTTCAACATGCATTGGCAACTTTGAGATTCACTTTTCTGTAAATACTAAGCATGTAGTTATATTTCTATTGAAAAGAAGCACAAATTTCCAATTCCAGATTTTGCTAACTTTCAAGTTGTTCAGTTTCTTCTGGTACTCAAACAGGTCCATACCATGGTTTTCAAAGCACGAGTAAGAAAATAAATATTCCAAATATTAAGGTACTTGGTTGCCATCTTGTCTGTTAGATTACCATTTGCCTACTGCTGTCAAAGCTGATTTTTTCTTTTCAAATCCTTTTGTAGGTTGGGTTGATTATTGGGAAAGGTGGAGAAACCATCAAATACCTTCAACTCCAGTCGGGGGCTAAAATTCAGATCACCAGAGATTTCGAAGCTGATCCTCAATCTTTGACAAGAGATGTGGAATTAATGGGCACTTCAGAACAAGTTAGCAGGGCAGAACAGCTTATCAATGAAGTAATGGCAGAGGTAAAGCGCTGATTAAAATGCTTTATCATTGTCAACTCTTGTATGTTGGAGATGTGAAGCTATTTAGACACCTTAATGTAACAGGCAGATTCAGGAGCTTCTCCTGCAACCACAAATCAGGGAATGACCTCAAGTCAACCTGGAGTTGAGCAGTTCGTAATGAAGATTCCTAACAATAAGGTAATTTCTTTTAATGTGTTTTATCCATCCTTTAAGGTTAATCTAATATTATGATAAGAATGTTGTTATAGGTTGCACTTGTCATTGGAAAGGGAGGCGAGACTATAAAGGGCATACAGAGCAAGTCAGCAGCTCGTGTTCAGGTATGTAATTTGTGGGAATTAGAGTCTATTGAACCATTGCCATTGCAATTATTGCAGTTCAAGAACAGCTTAGAGTTTCTAAAATTAGCAAGCACAGTAACATTACTGCTTGACCCTGTTTTGTTAGATTTGTAACTTTGAATTGTCAGACTCAGAAAGTTTACTAGAAAAGTATACTTCAAATAAAAAATTCTCCATTTCATCATTCGTACATCTTAGGATGCATTTGGTTGATGATCCTACAAGAATTTGAAACAAAGATTCACAGCCTGTTATTTTTAGATACGTGTTTGATAATGGATTTAAAATATTGAAAATATGCAAGGTTGTTTTCAAAATTTTCACATTTTAATCTAAACATTGTCCGGTAATGCTGTTTATCATCTTCTTGTATGGACTCTCACCCTTCAGGTTATCCCTTTGCACCTTCCTCCCGGCGATACATCGACAGAGAGAAATGTTTATATTAATGGGCTGAAGGAGCAGATTGAGTCAGCTAAAGAATTGATTAATGAAGTAATGAGTGGGGTGAGTCATCAACTCCCTTTATTGCCTTTCAAACTTCTCCTCACCTATGTCCCCGATTTTCTCTGGCTCTACTAATTTTCTGCTGAGATTTCTGTGGTTTATCTATCTGGTATATTATCACGTGCATGAAAATCCGAAGTATTGAAAGGCAATATTTTCTATGATGGTTTTATGAAGGCTCGGTTTGAAATGACTTTTCTAGTGGTTAAAAACACTTTTTAAACTTTAAAACCATTTTTTAAGCACTTTGAAAGTCATTCTTAATAGGCTCGTAGTTTTCTTGGCTTGTGTTTTTGAACATTAGGCTCTTGTATGGTAGCTGAAGTTCAACTGCACATCATTTCAACTATCTTTCAATAGGAACGTTTAAAATTTCATTCATTTTTTAAGAGATTGACATGAGCTTTGATAGAATGCTGGAATTTGAATGTTATTATCTCTGAGACATAAATGCCCCCCTTTCTGCAGAAACGTCTGGTGAATACATCTGAAACTACTAGCTATGCCCAATCAACTTACCCTCCTCCTACCAATTGGTCTCAAGCTGGACAACAACCTCCCTTGCAGCAACAGCAACAACCCCAATATGGATATGCGCCAGGAACCTATCCTCCAACCCCAGGGCCTCCGTATTATAGTAACTATCCAACTCAAGTAGGAAGCTGGGATCATGCGAACCAAGCAAGTATTCAGCCATCAGAACAAAGTACAGGATATAATTACTATGGACAACAGTCTCAGGTTGGGTCAGCTCCTCCATATCCTGGCTATGGTTATGGTCAGCCAGGTTCAGCCGCCACTCATGGTTACGATCAGACCTACTCCCAACAGGTATCGAGTTATGGGCAAAACTACTCGGACCAAATTCCACCTTACGATCAGCAGAACATGTACCTTAACTCAGGAGGTGCACCACCTGGTGTGCTATCAACAAATGGAACCGACACTGAAGGTACATATCCGACTGCAGCATACCAAGTTTCAGACGGCCAGCCAGTTGTCAACTCTATGAACGGTTACTGGACGTACCCGAGCGACCTGACCCAATCACTTCCTCAGACAGGGAATGACCAGTCTGGTTATTATCAAACAGTAAGCGGGGGACAGGAGCAGCCTCCTGTCGCTTTTCAACCTGTCTACGCACAGAGTGGGTACCCTCCTCCACCAGGCGTGTATGCTCAGGAAGTAACCCTCTCGGGCCCGGCTATGACTCCTACCCAACCACAACCACCAGCTCTTCCACAGACAGAGGCTCAAACCCAACCACAACCACAACCACCTGCTCCTCCACAGCCAGAGGCTCAAACCCAATCACAACCACCAGCTCCTCCACCGACAGAGGCTCAAACCCAGCCACAACCGCCAGCTCCTCCACAGACGGAGGCTCAAACCCAACCAGAACCACCGTCACATGAACTGAGTTGAATCATTTGGAGATTAGAATTCAAACGAAGGACAAGTGCAGGAAACTGCGAATTCAAAAAGTTGACCGTGGGGTGAATCGGGTGTAACTTACCTAAAACTCTTATTGTTATTCGTGCTCTTTTTATAACTAATATACATATTTTGATAGCCATTTAGGACCTGTAATGAATTTGTCATCAAATGGGAATTTACTATTTGCATCTTCCTTTCTCCTATTCATATTACTGGATGCAGATATGAAAACACATGTTTGACAAGAAGTTCAAATATTTGCTACAGAAAATATACAACTGCAGATCATGGGGTGTGCGTGTATTGTGATAGACAGATTATACAGAAAACACATGTAAAAGGTGGACCATTGAAACCCAAATCCAAGCTATATATAGAAACAGATGGATCCACTGGACTCGGTTTGCAATTCTATCAGTAAACCTCTATCCAATGGGTTCAGGATCTCTCCAGCCTTCGTGGTCTAAGCGTGGTACAATATGTGCTTACTCTCCTTTGTACCCTACAAACTTCGAAAGGTATATAAACAATTACATTGCATAGACAATCTCTCCACTGCTGTCGATATCGAGATCCAGGTCAGGATCAGTCTCTAGGTCGTCCTCCATATCGTCGTCGATATCAAGGCTGCCAGTAAGGTATTGGTTGAGGCTCTGTGTCCCGGCAGCGGGAAGGCCAGCCTCAGCGATTATCTGCATGATTTCTTCACTAGTTTGCATGGGTTGATCAGGCTCCTCGTATTGGTTATTCATCACCCTTTCGTCTACGAGATCGGCTGGAAGATTCTTCAGAAACCACTCGTGGTTTCTTATCTCTGGGATTGTTATCCTCTATACCAGGTGATTGAAGTTGACATCAAGTCATATATCAAAATAGAATCTCATCAGCCATTTAGAAAGTAATATTTTGCTATGTGATTGGGTTATTTTATGTATTAACAAGATTGGTGAGTCTAACCTTTGTTGGGTCTGCAACAAAAATCCTAGAGATTAAATGGCGACACTCGGGAGAAATAAGAACATAATCAGGAATTGAGTACTGTACATTCAGGATTCGCTGCAATAAACAATCAAATGTTTTAGCCAAATGATTGAATTCCAACTATCCATTCAGCAAGTTTAGCCTATCACCTGAATTGTTTTACGAAAGTTTTTCGGATCTTCAGGGTCCTCAAAGGGGTATGCACCCACCAACATGACATATAAGGTCACCCCACACGACCACACGTCTGCAATCTGAAATGTATAGACATGAACGTACGGGTTTAAACTGATAGTTCATTTGAATAAAAAGCTTTAGACTATAACTTTAGAAAGAATATGAATGGCTATAATACTACCTTGCCATCATACTCTTTCTTAAGCAACACCTCAGGAGCAATATACGCAGGGGTGCCAACCGTTGATTTTGGCTGTGAGTGCAGCACAGAAGACTGAAAGTAGACACCAAATCAAAATGTGCAGGCAAAAGAAACAACAGATTCAGTTGAATCAACTAAATTTTCTCTACCACAACGAACAAAATTGCATCAAATAAGACACTTAATGCAGTGGAGTCTTTATTGTTGTCAAAATCTACGAGTTCGAACAACCTTAAAATTTTAATTTTACTCGCAGCGCAGAAACACAAGAAGTCGGTTGTACCTTGGAGTATCCAAAATCACAAATTTTCAAGCGAGGAGCAGGACTTCCATCCAGCAATGTATTCTCCAATTTCAAATCACGATGACATACTTGCTACAGAAAATGAGTGAAGGTTAACAATTACTTAAACCACAGTATTTCTAGCAATGACTTGCGCCTCTGAGGGCACAAAGGAAATGATAAAGACATCAAATGTAAATCATTTACACACCATTGCATGACAATAACTGACACCTGATATGAGTTGCTGGAAGAAGAAACGCGCCTGCAGATCAAGAAAACTTAATTCAGGCAACAATGGTACGAGGTTCTAAATCAAGAATTTCAGGACCTATAAAACCTCGTCCTCACTGAACCGCCCAGCATTACAGATCCGCTCAAAGAGCTCTCCTCCAGATGCATATTCCATCACAATCGCCAGATGGGTTGGGGTTAAGATCACCTGTTTCAATGTCATATATTAGGTGAAAACATTCTTCTGCCTGGATGAGGATGAGGCCAAATTTAAGTATAAAACAAACCTCCTTGAATCTGACAATGTTAGGATGCCTTAAAGATCTGTGATTTATTATCTCCCGCTTCACATTCTCATCTATCTGTCAAATGCAATGGAACTGGTAAATCACCATTTGATTAACAGAACTAAATATAGTTCAAACTAATCAAATACTTTGCAAAATATTTTGTTAGTGCAGTCTATTGCAAGTGATATGTTTGTCAACTCTTCTCCGATCTATCGACCTTCAAAGAACGAAGTAATGTCTTGACCGATGAACTATACCAAGTCGGCTAGTCAAATAATAACAACAATCACTAATTATTAATGTTTACAAGCACGGATTACGAGATACAAGCAAGTAATACATACATTTGTAAGTTGTAATTGTAACAATAATTTAATAATAACTTATAACTCACAACAATATAGCTCAATGAATTAGGCATCTTTACTTTCTTCTATAAGTCATAGATTCGATGTAATATTTTTTTAAAAAAAAAAGGAATTTATAATTCACAGAATGTCTTGAAATTCATAAAATACCTAGTGCCTTTTAAGAATATAGAAATATACAACTGATTTAATTTTCTTTATGTTCTCAATCATTTAATTGATTTTAATTTTAATTGCAATATTGTTCTGTTTTTAATGTTAGTGTGTTTCTTTTTTCTTTTTCTTTTTTTTTCTTTTTTTTTTTTTTTTTTACATATAACAACTTTTAATCTTAGGTAAGAAAATAAATTGAAAAATGTCACGAACATATAATATAGATACCAATCATCAAGAAGAAACAAAACTTTGGTTGTCCAATTCGATAACAACAATAAAGAGAACCATCTGTAAGCAATTCCACAAATCAAAAAACACAATAATCATGAAAAATGAATACCAAAAGCAGAAAATTTGAAGCAGGTTCATAGTATTCAGCCAATTCATTTTGAAAGGGGGAAAATCCTCAGTGAATTCAAAGGAAGCTAAACACAACAGCAATGGCAGTTTTATCACACTAACCTTCTCACCTCTCTCGATGTACTTGACGGCGACGAGCTCCCCCGTCTGCTTGTCTCTCATCAATCTAGCAATCCCGAAATTCCCAGAGCCAATGTCCCGCACAAGCTCGTAACGATCGCTATCATGCATGATCGGAATGTCCATTCCTGGACCAACAGTGAGCGCCGACCGATCCATCTCGTCGTTATTGAACACTCGGAGTCAATCGCAAAGCACTAGGCTAACATAGTGAGGGTTAAAAGAGGCGAAATCGAGAACCGAAGAAGAAGAAGAAGAAGAAGAAGAAGAAGAAGAAGAAGAAGATTGATTGGAGAAGGAGATGTGGCGAGAGCAGAGCCACTGAAATGGATGATGAAAGAGCAGAGCAGAGCACGTGAAAGATCACCAAACACACTGCCCTATCAGCAGAAGAAATTATTATATCTATCTTCCTCTCACATACACACGCACTGCAAATTCCTTATCTGCCTCCTTCAATCGCCTTTCTAGGGCTTCACAAAGGCGGTGATCATCATCACACCTCAAATCCTTCTTCCCTCTCTGGTTTCACCTCCAGAAATCTCTTCTCAGCATTGGGAATTGGAAACTCCTTTTTCTTTTCCTTTTTATATAATTCAGTGGGTGAAGAAGAAGATGATGGGTACCCATTTTTATCATCTCAAAGTCAGTGAAACCTTCCCCCCCCGAAATTACCTTTCTACCCCTTTCTCCTCCCTCACTCTTCCATTTCTAATGGGCCTGCCTGGGCCCATTACAGGCCCATTGAAATAAATGGCCTGTCTAAGAATACATGGTTTTTATGGGCCTGGGTCCATGAATGTCAAATATGTTTTTTTTTTTTTTTTTTTTTTTTTTTTTTTAATTCATGTTCCTCAATTTCATCGTATGCACGTGAAAAATGTATTTTTTTTTTAAATAAAATAAAATAAATGGAAAAGAAGTCCACGCAAAGACATCACATGGGAATTTTTGAACTTTTCCCTTTTTTTTTTTTTTTTTTCTTTTCATTTTTTAACAAACATAATTGAAAATACATCAACTTTTATTTACTAAGTCAAATAAATATTTTTCTCTCTCTTTTTATTTTCTTTTATTTTTACCTAAAACATATTATTTCTTTTTCTTTTCCTAAACTCCCGACCTTTATTTGTTAATGGTTGGAAGAGGCTTCCCTATAAAGAATATTTAGTTCTTCTCTCCAATTGGTGGGGAATGTGAGGTGGAATCTCACATTCTACCCCTATTAGAATAGGTGGTTAGGTTATGGAGTCTGTTGCTACAGATGAGTCAACTATTATACATAGCTATAAAAAAAAACTATATACAGTAAATTGATTATATCCGGTAAAGCTAAATATAGTAAGCTAAACCATATATATATATTTAGGGGAGAGCTTTGAGAATGTACTTTCTATTATCTGTATTCTCTGGTACGGTATATACTTGTAGTCATCAATATAAATTCTTTAGCCAAAGTTCTCCTTGCTCTTTAGCCAAAGTTTTCCTTGCTTTTTCTCTATCCTATTCTTTGTGTTTTTCTAGATCGAGTGTGTGTGTTGTTGTACGATCCTAATATCGGGGTCCAGCATCCTCACTGACACACGTTCCCTTCTCCAATCGATGTAGGACTCCTCAATCCACCCCTTTAGAGCCCAGCGTCTTTGCTGGCTACCTCGTGTCCAATTCCTTCAAGGCTCAGCTTCCTCGTTGACACATCGCTCGATGTATTGTTGTGATATCATTTGTAACAGCTCAAGCCCATCGCTAGCAGGTATTGTTGTCTTTGAGTTTTTCTTTTTAAACTTCCCTTCAAAGTTTTTAAAACACGTCTCAGGAGAGTTTTCTACCAAGGTGGAATCTCACACATTAAGTCCTTAATTCTCTTAAGAAAGTTTATTTTAAAAAAAAAATATATATATATATATATATATCACATGCTAAATAGTGTAAGAGAATGTGGCATTCTTTTATTTCAAGAAAAAAAGTAACTAAAAAATCATCCCTATCTCCTTTTTAATAATGTGATATGAGTGTGGGTAACATGTCCTTCATAACCAAAAGTAAAAGAGAAAATACTTTTTAAACCCCTTTTAATTAGAGACCCCAATTCAATCCCTTTTTATTTTTATTTTTTAAATAATTTTTACTATAAAAAAAAAATGTAATCTATAAGAAATATCGCTAATATTTATATTTTTTTTTAAAAAAATATTTATAAACTTGAGCATAGTTCAATTGATAATAAAATCATCCCTTTAAATAAAAGATAAGAGAAACTAAACCATTCGAGCATATACTCGAAACAATATCATATTGTCTAATAGCTACAAAGAAAGCGACGATCACACCTTGAACCGGTCAATTATATAATTCCACTTTTGCCCTTTTTCTAAAACTCTTTGGGATTGGCCAAAAAGTGTTAAAGGGTTGAATGAATGAAGGGTAATGCATTGTGTTTGAATGGCTCAAGGGTATTTTGTTAAAATATTAGTCTCATCATGGGTCAATGAATGTATAAGATTCTCCACTATCATCCTCCTAACCATTAATAACCTAAAGTCAAAAACCACTCAAATTTCCACCTTCAATTTTGTATTACTATACTCTTAAACTATAAACCAATATATAATATTTAAATTCATTAACAAATTCAATGCATTATCGATCCCGTCTAAATATACTCTTACTAAAATACGTATACAATTTATATATTAGAGGTTTGGAATAGATTCCATTTTGAGAGAGTTGAAAAAGCACTATCTCGTATTCTATACATCTGGCATTTCTGTAGACAAAGACTCCGTTTTTTCCTCTTTTCGAATGGTAAATATTTCTCAGAACATGAAATGTGAATCAAACTCAGGTTTGAATTGAAATTGAGACTGCTCTAGAACAGATAGATTCATATCTAAACGAGGTTGACAAAAAGTTGTTTCAAAATTGACTATTTATCCCTTTTCCTATTTATTCAAACACTGTAAACGAGGTAAAGCTATTTTACGGTCTCGAATTTGTTCTTTCCTGAACTACTGAACCTGATTAAACAGTAAACTCGGTTTCGAATCTTTGCTTTTCTTTCTTCTCGCTTCTTGAACGAGGTAAAGCAGCTAATGAATTGACTCTCCCTAAACCTATTGATTCATCGGGTTTCACTAGGTAAGGTAAGCTGGATGACACCGATTGAACTCAAACACTAGGTAAAGCATATTTAGTAGCTCTTTTCTTTTCCTCTATTCCCTGACCGAATGGATTGAACGGTAAACTCATTCACCTATTGATTCAAACACTGATCTTTCTTCTTAATTCTTGTTATTGTGAGTTATTCGAAGGAAAGGAAGTTTTTGTCATGTAATGTGAATCAAACCCATGTTTGAATTGAAATTGAGATACTGATACAAATTCTTCCCTCACTGAATCAAATAGATTCATATCTAAAAGAGGTTGACAAAAAGTTGTTTTAAAATTGACTATAAAATTGACTATTTGTCCCTATGGTAGACGTGTTCCATAAATGTCTGTGATCGATATTTAAGTATATGTCTCGTTACATCAAATAAACAAGATCAATTAAGATCTCACATTTAATATTATTAAAGTATTTTTATTTATTTAATTTGTTGGAAGGGTAGGAATGAAAGAGAGAATCTTTAGGTAGAAGCGTCCGACAAGATTGATTGGAGAGGTGGAAAACGAGTGGGGATAATGCATCCATCCAAACGCCGCGTTTTAAATGTTTTTTTTTTTTTTTTTTTTTTAAACTAAAAAAAAAAAAGGAATCTAGAAAACGAAAAGAACGGTGTCGTTTTGGAATCGTGTAGACAGCATCTTCCGCACGCCTCGGGTTCCCAGCTCAACATCTCCCCTGCCTCTGCCACATTTGTTGAGCTTCAATCCATTTTTGGAATCCCACACTTTTCTTTCCCCACTCGCCATCATCCCGCGTCCTTTACACGTCCCTGTTTCCCACCCTACTTTTTACACTATATTCAAAAATCAAGAATTTTTTTTTAAAAATTTTTAAAAAATAAATAAATTCACTCAAAATTTATATTACAAAAAAAAAAAAAAAATTATGTGAATTTTTAAAAATAGATTAAATAAAAGAGATGTTATTAAATATGATATAAATTTTCATATTTATTTTCGGTAGATATATTATATATTTTTTAAATTAAAAATGTATAGAACTGCAATTTTTTTTATTACAATTTTAAAGTTCTGTTAAAAATAATCGAGAAAGTAACTCAAATTTTAGATTTTGGTTCCTTTTAATTAATGTCTCAAAAGTTGATGGTTCGATTTTCTGTCATGTCATTTTTAACCTAAGGAAAAAAAAAACAAGCCTATAATATCAAGTATTAAGGTTAAGGCATGACTTGTTTGATATCATAGAAGGTCGACCGCTCCTATTTGAAAATGACATGAAGATTCTTTAAAGTTGATGACGACAAAATGGATTTAAATTCTTTAGAGATTCAAAGTTATTTTATCCTTTTAGAAGATCAATTCAGAAAACTTTAATAAAACTACCTCTAAATTGTAAGTTAAATGGATAAATCTTTGAGAAGAAGGGAGGAATCTAATACAAAGAATAAAGTTCAAATTAAGAGTTCGTACCACGATAAAGTATTACACGACTAAATGAATTTTGGATTCAATCGTAACTATTAACAATTCGTGAAGGATTGACTTGGTTGTAATGATTATATCAATGTGTTAGATTGAATGGCACCATGACCTAGGGTCACGACCTCATGTATTTATAGATGTGTATAATAAAGATTACATTCTAAATCATAGATTTGGTAACAAACCATGAAATCATAGATTTGGTAACAAACGAGTAAATCTTAGATTTGGTAACAAACTAGTAAATCACTAGATTATGTTACTATATACAGATATGATCTATTCTACGTTTAATACAATGAACAAAAATTAATTAATTAAAGAGTTTAATTAATTAATTATATTCACCTGATCACTTAAAGACAATCACGGAAGAACAGAGAAGAGATAAAAGTCTTATCGGTAGAATGATAGCTTCGGTTGAAGGGTCGAAGAACTTGCTGGGATCACTCACAATTATTTAGTTGAAAGAAAAATTTGAAGAGTTGGAATTTTAAAGTGTTAAATTAATAATTTACTTAAGAGAGAAAAATATATTTACGGTATTTAATTCATTAAATATTAAAATAATTAATATTTTATATTATATATATATATATTAAAATTGGAATGTGATTCAAATTAATTAAATATATTAGATATCTTATAACATGTTAAAATAATTTAAATAAGATACTCTATTTTAATATATTATATTATTAAATATTACAATATATTATTTGACAACAATTTTTCAAGACACCATAGCTCTCACGCTTTTTTTTTTTTTTTTGACAATGAAACGCTACTATCACGAGAACCCTAACTCTTATTCTCCGATCACTTCTTTTTAAGAGGTTCTAACAATTCTTGCTTTGTATTTAAATCATAGCAAAAAAAAAAAAAAAAAAAAAAAAAAAAAAAAAATCTCGTATAATGAAAGAATTTTTGCATGGTTGAAATATTTCAGATAAATAATTTCTTTCGAGTAGAAATTATATATATTTTGGTGAAGGCAAAAACCCACAACTTGAGCTGAGGTTTAGGAATCTATATGGAAACACAATATTCCTTAGAAATTTGAAAAAAAAAAAAAAACACAAAGAACAAAAAAAGAATCTTACAAGTAAAAAAAAAAAAAACCTCTCAAGTTTATAAAATATTATGGTCAATTACCAAAATGGGTCGTAAACATAAATTATAGTTCATTTGGGGTTGGAATCTCAATAAATTTTGGTCTCAAAATGGTAAATTCCACTATGGTGGGCTGCATAATAAAGAACAAATTAATTTACATTTATTTAAAAAAAAAAAAAAAAAAAAAAAGAA